>NC_134697.1:5538503-5696003 GCF_050947455.1 Rhinoderma darwinii | reverse complement strand
GGCAAAAGGTATAACTATCAAGGAATAGCCATATGAGTATGCAAAAGAATAACCGTTTATTAAATACAAAAACACTACATAGAAGTTAAAAACATTTAAAATAGCATAAAGAATGCCATATATAGATCACTGAAGGGGGAATACCACCATGATAAGTGGCTAGCAAATGGCTACCTCCTTACACTCAGATAAACCCCCAGAGCAGGCATGCAATGCATATAATCGTGAAAAGAGTATGTGAAAATGTTGCAACAGATCAGCATGTCCTGTGTCTCAAGCTATATGGGGGAAAAAAAGGGATAGAAAGCCCCACGCGTATCGCCACAAAGGCTCTCTATAATAGTGACAGCCACAATACCTCTATAATAGTGACAGCCACAATACCTCTATAATAGTGACAGCCACAATACCTCTATAATAGTGACAGCCACAGTACCTCTATAATAGTGACAGCCACAGTACCTCTATAATAGTGACAGCCACAATACCTCTATAATAGTGACAGCCACAATACCTCTATAATAGTGACAGCCACAATACCTCTATAATAGTGACAGCCACAATACCTCTATAATAGTGACAGCCACAGTACCTCTATAATAGTGACAGCCACAGTACCTCTATAATAGTGACAGCCACAGTACCTCTATAATAGTGACAGCCACAGTACCTCTATAATAGTGACAGCCACAGTACCTCTATAATAGTGACAGCCACAGTATCTCTATAATAGTGACAGCCACAGTACCTCTATAATAGTGACAGCCACAGTACCTCTATAATAGTGACAGCCACAATACCTCTATAATAATGACAGCCACAGTACCTCTATAATAGTGACTGCCACAATACCTCTATAATAGTGACAGCCACAGTATCTCTATAATAGTGACAGCCACAGTATCTCTATAATAGTGACAGCCACAGTACCTCTATAATAGTGACAGCCACAGTATCTCTATAATAGTGACAGCCACAGTATCTCTATAATAGTGACAGCCACAGTATCTCTATAATAGTGACAGCCACAGTACCTCTATAATAGTGACAGCCACAGTACCTCTATAATAGTGACAGCCACAGTATCTCTATAATAGTGACAGCCACAGTACCTCTATAATAGTGACAGCCACAGTATCTCTATAATAGTGACAGCCACAGTATCTCTATAATAGTGACAGCCACAGTATCTCTATAATAGTGACAGCCACAGTATCTCTATAATAGTGACAGCCACAGTATCTCTATAATAGTGACAGCCACAGTACCTCTATAATAGTGACAGCCACAGTATCTCTATAATAGTGACAGCCACAGTACCTCTATAATAGTGACAGCCACAGTACCTCTATAATAGTGACAGCCACATTACCTCTATAATAGTGACAGCCACAGTATCTCTATAACAGTGACAGCCACAATACCTTTATAATAGTGACAGCCACAGTACCTCTATAATAATGACAGCCACAGTATCTCTATAATAGTGACAGCCACAGTACCTCTATAATAGTGACAGCCACAGTATCTCTATAATAGTGACAGCCACAGTATCTCTATAATAGTGACAGCCACAGTACCTCTATAATAGTGACAGCCATAATACCTCTATAATAGTGACAGCCACAGTACCTCTATAATAGTGACAGCCACAGTACCTCTATAATAGTGACAGCCACAGTACCTCTATAATAGTGACAGCCACAGTATCTCTATAATAATGACAGCCACAATACCTCTATAATAGTGACAGCCACAGTATCTCTATAATAGTGACAGCCACAATACCTCTATAATAATGACAGCCACAATACCTCTATAATAGTGACAGCCACAGTACCTCTATAATAGTGACAGCCACAGTATCTCTATAATAGTGACAGCCACAGTACCTCTATAATAGTGACAGCCACAGTACCTCTATAATAGTGACAGCCACAGTATCTCTATAATAGTGACAGCCACAGTACCTCTATAATAGTGACAGCCACAATACCTCTATAATAGTGACAGCCACAATACCTCTATAATAATGACAGCCACAATACCTCTATAATAATGACAGCCACAGTACCTCTATAATAGTGACAGCCACAGTATCTTTATAATAGTTACAGCCACAGTATCTCTATAATAGTGACAGCCACAGTATCTCTATAATAGTGACAGCCACAGTATCTCTATAATAGTGACAGCCACAGTATCTCTATAATAGTGACAGCCACAGTATCTCTATAATAGTGACAGCCACAGTATCTCTATAATAGTGACAGCCACAGTACCTCTATAATAGTGACAGCCACAGTATCTCTATAATAGTGACAGCCACAGTATCTCTATAATAGTGACAGCCACAGTATCTCTATAATAGTGACAGCCACAATACCTCTATAATAGTGACAGCCACAGTATCTCTATAATAGTGACAGCCACAGTATCTCTATAATAGTGACAGCCACAGTACCTCTATAATAATGACAGCCACAATACCTCTAGAATAGTGACAGCCACAGTACCTCTATAATAGTGACAGCCACAGTACCTCTATAATAGTGACAGCCACAGTATCTCTATAATAGTGACAGCCACAGTACCTCTATAATAGTGACAGCCACAATACCTCTATAATAGTGACAGCCACAGTACCTCTATAATAGTGACAGCCACAATACCTCTATAATAGTGACAGCCACAGTATCTCTATAATAGTGACAGCCACAGTACCTCTATAATAGTGACAGCCACAGTACCTCTATAACAGTGACAGCCACAGTACCTCTATAATAGTGACAGCCACAGTACCTCTATAATAGTGACAGCCACAGTACCTCTCTATAATAGTGACAGCCACAGTACCTCAATAATAATGACAGCCACAGTATCTCTATAATAATGACAGCCACAGTATCTCTATAATAGTGACAGCCACAATACCTCTATAATAGTGACAGCCACAGTACCTCTATAATAGTGACAGCCACAGTATCTCTATAATAGTGACAGCCACAGTATCTCTATAATAGTGACAGCCACAGTATCTCTATAATAATGACAGCCACAGTATCTCTATAATAGTGACAGCCACAGTATCTCTATAATAGTGACAGCCACAGTACCCCTATAATAGTGACAGCCACAGTATCTCTATAATAGTGACAGCCACAGTATCTCTATAATAGTGACAGCCACAGTATCTCTATAATAGTGACAGCCACAGTACCCCTATAATAGTGACAGCCACAGTACCTCTATAATAGTGACAGCCACAGTATCTCTATAATAGTGACAGCCACAGTACCTCCATAATAGTGACAGTCACAATACCTCTATAATAATGACAACCACAGTATCTCTATAATAGTGACAGCCACAGTACCTCTATAATAGTGACAGCCACAGTACCTCTATAATAGTGACAGCCACAGTACCTCTATAATAGTGACAGCCACAGTATCTCTATAATAGTGACAGCCACAGTATCTCTATAATAGTGACAGCCACAGTACCTCTATAATAGTGACAGCCACAATACCTCTATAATAATGACAGCCACAGTACCGCTATAATAGTGACAGTGACAGCACCTGTATAATAATGACAGTCACAGTACCTCTATAATAGTGACAGTACCTCCATATTAAAGACAGCCACAGTACCTCTATAATAGTGACAGCCACAGTATCTCTATAATAGTGACAGCCACAGTATCTCTATAATAGTGACAGCCACAGTATCTCTATAATAGTGACAGCCACAATACCTCTATAATAGTGACAGCCACAGTATCTCTATAATAGTGACAGCCACAGTATCTCTATAATAGTGACAGCCACAGTACCTCTATAATAGTGACAGCCACAGTATCTCTATAATAGTGACAGCCACAGTATCTCTATAATAGTGACAGCCACAGTATCTCTATAATAGTGACAGCCACAGTACCTCTATAATAGTGACAGCCACAGTACCTCTATAATAGTGACAGCCACAGTATCTCTATAATAGTGACAGCCACAGTACCTCTATAATAGTGACAGCCACAGTATCTCTATAATAGTGACAGCCACAGTATCTCTATAATAGTGACAGCCACAGTATCTCTATAATAGTGACAGCCACAGTATCTCTATAATAGTGACAGCCACAGTATCTCTATAATAGTGACAGCCACAGTACCTCTATAATAGTGACAGCCACAGTATCTCTATAATAGTGACAGCCACAGTACCTCTATAATAGTGACAGCCACAGTACCTCTATAATAGTGACAGCCACATTACCTCTATAATAGTGACAGCCACAGTATCTCTATAACAGTGACAGCCACAATACCTTTATAATAGTGACAGCCACAGTACCTCTATAATAATGACAGCCACAGTATCTCTATAATAGTGACAGCCACAGTACCTCTATAATAGTGACAGCCACAGTATCTCTATAATAGTGACAGCCACAGTATCTCTATAATAGTGACAGCCACAGTACCTCTATAATAGTGACAGCCATAATACCTCTATAATAGTGACAGCCACAGTACCTCTATAATAGTGACAGCCACAGTACCTCTATAATAGTGACAGCCACAGTACCTCTATAATAGTGACAGCCACAGTATCTCTATAATAATGACAGCCACAATACCTCTATAATAGTGACAGCCACAGTATCTCTATAATAGTGACAGCCACAATACCTCTATAATAATGACAGCCACAATACCTCTATAATAGTGACAGCCACAGTACCTCTATAATAGTGACAGCCACAGTATCTCTATAATAGTGACAGCCACAGTACCTCTATAATAGTGACAGCCACAGTACCTCTATAATAGTGACAGCCACAGTATCTCTATAATAGTGACAGCCACAGTACCTCTATAATAGTGACAGCCACAATACCTCTATAATAGTGACAGCCACAATACCTCTATAATAATGACAGCCACAATACCTCTATAATAATGACAGCCACAGTACCTCTATAATAGTGACAGCCACAGTATCTTTATAATAGTTACAGCCACAGTATCTCTATAATAGTGACAGCCACAGTATCTCTATAATAGTGACAGCCACAGTATCTCTATAATAGTGACAGCCACAGTATCTCTATAATAGTGACAGCCACAATACCTCTATAATAGTGACAGCCACAGTATCTCTATAATAGTGACAGCCACAGTATCTCTATAATAGTGACAGCCACAGTACCTCTATAATAATGACAGCCACAATACCTCTAGAATAGTGACAGCCACAGTACCTCTATAATAGTGACAGCCACAGTACCTCTATAATAGTGACAGCCGCAGTATCTCTATAATAGTGACAGCCACAGTACCTCTATAATAGTGACAGCCACAATACCTCTATAATAGTGACAGCCACAGTACCTCTATAATAGTGACAGCCACAATACCTCTATAATAGTGACAGCCACAATATCTCTATAATAGTGACAGCCACAGTACCTCTATAATAGTGACAGCCACAGTACCTCTATAACAGTGACAGCCACAGTACCTCTATAATAGTGACAGCCACAGTACCTCTATAATAGTGACAGCCACAGTACCTCTCTATAATAGTGACAGCCACAGTACCTCAATAATAATGACAGCCACAGTATCTCTATAATAATGACAGCCACAGTATCTCTATAATAGTGACAGCCACAATACCTCTATAATAGTGACAGCCACAGTACCTCTATAATAGTGACAGCCACAGTATCTCTATAATAGTGACAGCCACAGTATCTCTATAATAGTGACAGCCACAGTATCTCTATAATAGTGACAGCCACAATACCTCTATAATAGTGACAGCCACAGTATCTCTATAATAGTGACAGCCACAGTACCCCTATAATAGTGACAGCCACAGTATCTCTATAATAGTGACAGCCACAGTATCTCTATAATAGTGACAGCCACAGTATCTCTATAATAGTGACAGCCACAGTACCTCTATAATAGTGACAGCCACAGTATCTCTATAATAGTGACAGCCACAGTACCTCTATAATAGTGACAGCCACAATACCTCTATAATAGTGACAGCCACAGTACCTCTATAATAGTGACAGCCACAATACCTCTATAATAGTGACAGCCACAGTATCTCTATAATAGTGACAGCCACAGTACCTCTATAATAGTGACAGCCACAGTACCTCTATAACAGTGACAGCCACAGTACCTCTATAATAGTGACAGCCACAGTACCTCTCTATAATAGTGACAGCCACAGTACCTCAATAATAATGACAGCCACAGTATCTCTATAATAATGACAGCCACAGTATCTCTATAATAGTGACAGAAACAATACCTCTATAATAGTGACAGCCACAGTACCTCTATAATAGTGACAGCCACAGTATCTCTATAATAGTGACAGCCACAGTATCTCTATAATAGTGACAGCCACAGTATCTCTATAATAATGACAGCCACAGTATCTCTATAATAGTGACAGCCACAGTATCTCTATAATAGTGACAGCCACAGTACCCCTATAATAGTGACAGCCACAGTATCTCTATAATAGTGACAGCCACAGTATCTCTATAATAGTGACAGCCACAGTATCTCTATAATAGTGACAGCCACAGTACCTCTATAATAGTGACAGCCACAGTACCTCTATAATAGTGACAGCCACAGTATCTCTATAATAGTGACAGCCACAGTACCTCCATAATAGTGACAGTCACAATACCTCTATAATAATGACAACCACAGTATCTCTATAATAGTGACAGCCACAGTATCTCTATAATAGTGACAGCCACAGTACCTCTATAATAGTGACAGCCACAGTACCTCTATAATAGTGACAGCCACAGTACCTCTATAATAGTGACAGCCACAGTATCTCTATAATAGTGACAGCCACAGTATCTCTATAATAGTGACAGCCACAGTACCTCTATAATAGTGACAGCCACAATACCTCTATAATAATGACAGCCACAGTACCGCTATAATAGTGACAGTGACAGCACCTGTATAATAATGACAGTCACAGTACCTCTATAATAGTGACAGTACCTCCATATTAAAGACAGCCACAGTACCTCTATAATAGTGACAGCCACAGTATCTCTATAATAGTGACAGCCACAGTATCTCTATAATAGTGACAGCACCTGTATAATAATGACAGTCACAGTACCTCTATAATAGTGACAGCCACAGTATCTCTATAATAGTGACAGCCACAGTACCTCTATAATAGTGACAGCCACAATACCTCTATAATAGTGACAGCCACAGTATCTCTATAATAATGACAACCACAGTACCTCTATAATAGTGACAGCCACAATACCTCTATAATAGTGACAGCCACAGTATCTCTATAATAATGACAACCACAGTATCTCTATAATAGTGACAGCCACAGTATCTCTATAATATAACTTTGTGGCGATACGCGTGGGGCTTTCTATCTCTTTTTTTCCCCCATATAGCTTGAGACACAGGACATGCTGATCTGTTGCAACATTTTCACATACTCTTTTCACGATTATATGCATTGCATGCCTGCTCTGGGGGTTTAGGTGAGTGTAAGGAGGTAGCCATTTGCTAGCCACTTATCATGGTGGTATTCCCTCTTCAGTGATCTATATATGGCATTCTTTATGCTATTTTAAATGTTTTTAACTTCTATGTAGTGTTTTTGTATTTAATAAACGGTTATTCTTTTGCATACTCATATGGCTATTCCTTGATAGTTATACCTTTTGCCTTATACATACCCATTTGTTTTGTTTTATACATAGTGGTTTGTAGGGTGTGTGGCATGATATATGCAGTGCCTGCCAGTGATATACATAGATGTATGGTGACACTAGAGCAGCGACCAGGTGTGAACCTCATCAAAATTCATCATGAACATTTACCCCCCGACCTCTGATCTCACAGCGGCAAGCTGATACATCTAATTATATTCTATCTATCTATCTATCTATCTATCTATCTATCTATCTATCTATCTATCTATCTATCTATCTATCTATCTATCTCATATCTATCTATCTATCTATCTATCTATCTATCTATCTATCTATCTATCTATCTATCTATCTATCTATCTATCTATCTATCTATCTCATATCTATCTATCTATCTATCTATCTATCTATCTATCTATCTATCTATCTATCTATCTATCTATCTATCTATCTCATATCTATCTATCTATCTATCTATCTATCTATCTATCTATCTATCTATCTATCTATCTATCTCATATCTATCTATCTATCTATCTATCTATCTATCTATCTATCTATCTATCTATCTATCTATCTATCTATCTATCTATCTATCTATCTATCTATCTATCTATCTATCTAATCTATCTTTGTGTCCACTCAGCCACAATGTATAATGCGTAGGATTCGGTGCCGAACAATAGCAGTCAGCCGCCATACGAATGCGCCATCCATACAGGATCATACATTGACTAAGTGTCTGAGGAAGGTCATGGTATTAACTGAAACGTCGCACTGTCATTGGCTATAAATATAATAATTTATTTATCTGCAAAAGAATTTCCACTTTCGTGTGCATAGTGCTTTTTCTCCATTGGATCGGGTTGGGACCCCACTTATGCACCCACAACTTAACCTAGTGCTATCCGAACCTTGCAGTAAAGAAATTAGCCTACACATAACAAACACAAATAATAAATGGATAAATTAAAAACAAAACAACGTCTCCTGTACAGGTTACATGGGGTTCTAAAATCTCAACTGCTCATCTCTACTTCTAGAAAGACACGCACCTGGATAAATGCAGCTGATTAGATGTGTGTAACTCAAGGGATTGATAATGTGCTTCGACTTCCCGCTGCGAGAGGGGCAGAGAGAGCTTCTTCATTTACAGTCTGAATACAGAGCAGTTCATAGAGCTGAGATTGAATCTGCACAGTGTCAATTATTGCTAAATAAGGGTAAAACTTGCTGATTCCATGCATGGAGGTTTCTTTCTTAGACTTGAAGAATGGTAGTTTTCAAAATTATTCTTACCTTCTGTTTTAAGATAAATGTTTAAAACGTCTTACATTTTTTTCACTATTGAATATAAACCCATGAATCTTCTGTTACAGCACAATGAATAAAGACAGAGCAAAATCAGGCGTCCCTGCCGCGGTACATGTGGGTATCTCTGCTAGGTCAGGATCACACAGACTTTTTTTATGCAGTTTTTGGCTCCGCTTTTCGAGTTAAGCTCTGGGGTGGACACAAAACAAAGGAGATGCATCAGACTTTTCTTTATAACTGTCCTTCCTTTTGGATCCACTTCTGGATTTTGCGCCAAAAATTGAGCCTAAAACGGCCAAAAAACTGCATCATTACTGCGTGTGATCTGTTCAAGGATGGATTAGACCTGCAATCTCTTCTGAGTCCGGGAGCAATGTAGAACGATATAAGCCCATGGTGCAGGAACATTCATTATGTAAATATAATGTTGTAACCAATCATCTCCTGGGCTCGTCACTTGGCAGGTGACAACCCGACTCTGCTACATAATACATGTTACGGATTAAGTGCTCGCCGGCTGCTTAAATATCGACCGGAACATTCTTAACCTTAATACATGTTAACAATGATTTGTCTGTTCGGCAGAAATGTGACACCATGCCGGAGTTAATTTAGATAGTATTAACCTCACTCTGCTGCTCCGTCCATACATCGACTCGAAAAATCTCTGAATACGTGGAATTGTAAATAGATTTTTCTAGTCACAACAATTTACAAAATAAATGAGATGGGAACATGTCTAAACCAAGTGAACATAATTGTGTGAAATCTAGTCTTCAGGAACCTGAGGGATTAGGAAAGGCATGAAATACATTTTTCAGAGCCAAATTGAGCTTAACTGAATAATACTATGCCCAGAATATACCAGCATGCTCCATATCACTATATACAAGAAGATGTGTAACTTATACCAGCTGTACATATATAATTATATACAGTAGATACCCAGGTTATACCAGCATGCTCCATATCACTATATACAAGAAGATGTATAATATACCAGCTGTACATATATAATTATATATAGAAGATACCCAGGTTATATCAGCATGCTCCATATCACTATATACAAGAAGATGTGTAACTTATACCAGCTGTACATATATAATTATATACAGAAGATACCCAGGCTATACCAGCATGCTCCATATCACTATATACAAGAAGATGTATAACTTATACCAGCTGTACATATATAATTATACACAGAAGATACCCAGGTTATACCAGCATGCTCCATATCACTATATACAAGAAGATGTATAACTTATACCAGCTGTACATATATAATTATATACAGAAGATACCCAGGTTATACCAGCATGCTCCATATCACTATATACAAGAAGATGTATAACTTATACCAGCTGTACATATATAATTATATACAGGAGATACCCAGGTTATACCTGAATGCTCCATATCACTATATACAAGAAGATGTATAACTTATACCAGCTATACATATATAATTATATACAGAAGATACCCAGGTTATACCAGCATGCTCCATATCACTATATACAGGAAGATGTATAACTTATACCAGCTGTACATATATAATTATATACAGAAGATGTCCAGGTTATACCAGCATGCTCCATATCACTATATACAAGAAAATTTATAACTTATACCAGCTGTACATATATAATTATAAACAGAAGATACCCAGGTTATACCAGCATGCTCCATATCACTATATACAAGAAGATGTATAACTTATACCAGCTGTACATATATAATTATATACAGAAGATACCCAGGTTATACCAGCATGCTGCATATCACTATATACAAGAAGATGTATAACTTATACCAGCTGTACATATATAATTATATACAGAAGATACCCAGGTTATACCAGCACGCTCCATATCACTATATACAAGAAGATGTATAACTTATACCAGCTGTACATATATAATTATATACAGAAGATATCCAGGTTATACCAGCATGCTCCATATCACTATATACAAGAAGATGCGTAACTTATACCAGCTGTACATATATAATTATATACAGAAGATACCCAGGTTATACCAGCATGCTCCATATCACTATATACAGGAAGATGTATAACTTATACCAGCTGTACATATATCATTATATACAGAAGATACCCGGGTTATACCAGCATGCTCCATATCACTATATACAAGAAGATGTATAACTTATACCAGCTGTATATATATAATTATATACAGAAGATGCCCAGGTTATACCAGCATGCTCCATATCACTATATACAAGAAGATGTATAACTTATACCAGCTGTACATATATAATTATATACAGAAGATTACCCGGGTTATACCAGCATACTCCATATCACTATATACAAGAAGATGTATAACTTATACCAGCTGTACATATATAATTATATACAGAAGATACCCAGGTTATACCAGCATGCTCCATACCACTATATACAAGAAGATGTATAACTTATACCAGCTGTACATATATAATTATATACAGCAGATACCCAGGTTATACCAGCATGCACCATATTACTATATGCAAGAAGATATATAACTTATACCAGCTGTACATATATAATTATATACAGAAGATACCCAGGTTATACCAGCATGCTCCATATCACTATAAACAAGATGTATAACTTATACCAGTGGTACATATATAATTATATACCAGTACAGTTGTATATTAATAAATGATATCCCTAGATGTAAGTATTAGAATGTTATCTTGTTTTAGATTGGTTCTGTATTTCCCCTTTTAATGATAGACCTTTCAGCTCTGACATAAGAACCTTTTGGGCTCTGCAGGTTTGTGATATATAATGCTCATGTTGTTTCGGGCTGTTGAGGTTTCCTGCTGTACAATGAACATGCGGTTGTCACAGCTCATAAATAATATCACTGATGATGGAAAACTGCACTTTTTCCATTCTTCTTCTTAATGTGATGTTCAGCATTTGGTTGTCATTTCAGCTCTAAATGTGTGGTGTGAAACGTCAAAAGAATGGTAGAAGCCCACCCCCCTTATAGAGGAGACCACGAGAACTTATTAGTACTGACATAGAGTCCAATATAATCTAGGAAAAGGCTTGAACAATGTCTAGGGCTGTACTGACCTTTCTGGAGTTAGGGCAGTGCCCAAGGGCAGGGGTTGCCACCATTTCTACTAAAAAAAAAATACCATCCAAATATAAAGGTTGTGATTTTGATGTTGTGGCTTTACGCAAATTCTTGTTATTATCGAATATTCCTTTGTTCTCCAGTAGTAAAAGGGTTAATACCATCATCCCTAGCAGTCTAGGATAGTTAAGGGGTCAATAATGGTCTATTGTATGGAAGAAGTCAATGATATAATCCATGGTGGTCTAGCGCAGCGACTTGTTTAATTTAAGTATCCCTATCACATAGATTAGGGAAGTGGTTAATTCTACTATCACAGATGACCTATCATATATCACTGGCATATACCGTGAATGTCTGAAAAGTGAGGGTCATACTGCCAAGGCCACCATGGGTTCCCCTGTCCCCTGTTGTGCATTTGAGCCCATGCGTGGCATTATGGTACAATTCTTAAACCCAACTTAAATGTGTCTTGGTTCTAGTGGTTGGTAAGTGGTCCATGACTTTTAATGCCGGGGTACAGGCCACTCTCGGTCCACCTCAGTCAATGTTCCTCAGTGAGGAACCCTCTCAGACAGTTAGGTTTATAAGACTAGAACCCAAGCCCTCTTTAGTGTATGGAAAGCTTTAGTTCTGGGATAGACCACTACAGTTGCG
The DNA here is from genome assembly GCF_050947455.1 of Rhinoderma darwinii. Lineage (NCBI taxonomy): Eukaryota > Metazoa > Chordata > Amphibia > Anura > Rhinodermatidae > Rhinoderma > Rhinoderma darwinii. The sequence goes on along the minus strand of NC_134697.1, from coordinate 5,683,176 downwards.
CAAATGATCACTCACATCACAGACACCGTGCAACTTTGGAGCTTTGGGGTTACTTATAACCAGCGTCTTAGAGCCAAACTCCAGTAGAAATAAATGGGAACTAAAAAAGTAATGTGACCATCATGCAACTTTTTTGTGACCGTCTTTTAGCTTGAAGTGTTTAACTGACCATAAATTTTTGTTGGTGGATCTCATGGATTCTGTTGATTTCAAGAGCATCCACCAATAATCTAATGTGTATTATCAGAGTCCTCCAAACTTGGGGGTTCCCTGGAACCTAGTCTGGGGTTCCCAGATGGAAAAAAAAGCCTCAAGTAGGGATGTAGCTGAGGAGGGCCTGGCGAGGGCATGTACCCTGGGTGCCAGGAATAGCTGCCACAAACCTCTCTGCCTTGGGCAGGGTATTTAGATCCATGGATAGGGCAGAGAACAAATTTTCCCCGGGTGAAGGAAAGGCTAGCTACGCCTCTGACCATGGTCAATGGTTATGTTAATGTTGGAGTCGGTGAAGGTAGCCAAACATTTGATTAGCCGTCAGCTATCTTATATTGATGGCCTTCAGCTAGGAACATGGGACAATTCACAGGGACTCTTTTATACATAGTAACACTTATCTTATTTGCCTTGAAGGTGGAACTTTCCATCGACTTCTATCATCGATACACCAAAGTGACGCTGAGACGTTATCACATCTGATCTGGAGGAATTGCCCTTAATACAAACTCCCTGATAACATAAATAAAATGATTTACAAATATGTAAAAGGACAAAGAGTTCTCTATAGGTTCTCATGTGTCATGTTGTTGCTTAGTAAATAATAGGCAACATTCTGATAACATTCATGTCCAGTATGTTTTGGCATGTTCTAGAATTGGTTTTGTTGAATGTTGTTAGCAGCAGTTGACCAGACTTGGTTGTCCACTATCAATCATTTTGAGATCTTTGAGATCTGCATTAGATTGAAAAAGTGGCAGACTGAGGACACCAAATGATTGACCAGTGGAGTTTTAGAAGTTGTCAATGAACTGTAACGTAAGATGCTCCACTGAGCACACCAGTGGTCCCCCCTCCGAGCTCTCAACTGAGTCCTCCAATAACCTCACCACTGGCCCTCCACTGAGCTGTCAAATAAGTCCACCTCCAAGTCCACCAATGGGCTCTCCACTGAGCTCTCAACTGTGTCCTCCAATAACCTCACCACTTGGCCCTCCACTGAGCTCTCAAATGAGTCCTCCAATATCCTCTCCACTGGGCCTTCCACTGAGCCCTCCACTGAGCTCTCCACTGAGCTCTTGACTGAGTCCTCCAATAACCTCACCACTGGGCCCGCCACTAAGCTCTCAACTGAGTCCACCAATAAACTTTCCACTGGGCCCTCCACTGAGCTCTCAAATGGGTCCTCCAATAACCTCACCACTGGGCAATCCACTGAGCTCTCAAATGAGTCCACCACTGGGCCATCCACTGAGCTCTCAAATGGGTCCTCCAATAACCTCACCACTGGGCCCCCCACTGAGCCCTTAACTGAGTACTCCACTAACCTCACCACTGGGCCCTCCCCTGAGTTCTCAACAGAGTCCACCACTCACCTCACCACTGGGCCCTTCACTGAGCTTTAAACTTTTTACACCCCTAAGCTCATCACTGGCCCTCCACTGAGCTCTCAACTGAGTCCACTACTGCGGTCACCACTGGGCCCTCCACTGAGCTCAACTCATTCCACCACTGAGCTCACCACTGGGCCCTCTATTGGGACCTCCACTGAACTTTGAACTGTCCATCACTGAGCTCAGGGTGAGTAATTGCGCATGGTCCACAGAATAATTAAATATTTTACCCATCACAAGGACACCAAAAGTACCAGCCATAGGAGAATGTTTGAGACTAAAGACATGCATCAACATGCACATTCGGTAGAGGGAGACACTACCAGACAGCTCTTCAGTTGGGTCATCTTGAGGAAAATATGTGTCATGAAGAAAACAGTCACAGGTTGCTACAATGTAGAAACCATACTGTAACCGTGAATACAAGGAACATAGATTGGTTATCATGGAGCTTTCATGGAAACAGATATATTGTAACTAAGAAAAAGCTTTCAATGTATCAACTGAGGACTCTCAATTTTTATCTTTTCAAATTGGTGAAAGGGACAATCCCAGGATTTTTATTTTGGGGGAAATGTATTTATGGGATGTATTGCATCGATATCAATACCCTGCTGTTATAATAATCGTCCATATACTGTTACGTCGTATCTAGAGGCAAATATACTGCTGGGAGGTCTCGAGCGATATCTTGAGTAAGTTCTAATAATACTTCATATAATATTGCACCTAGTGTGTTAATCTGCTGCTGTGCGGCTCCAGGTAATGAGTTTCTGTATCAGGTTGGAGCATTTCCATGTTTACCATCATCCTTTATACACACAGGTGCTTCCATGTCTCCACTAGAGACAACTGGAGGAGGCTTGTACCGTTCTTTGTATGACTCAAGCAATATTACAGTGTGTATTCTCCGCATCCAGAGTGTAGAGTCATCAAAGAGGACAACACAGCACCTGACTATCACCAGGGTAAACAAAGCTGCTCAACTGAACACTTCCAAAGCAAACGCTCATTTTACAGATGTAGCAGAACTGAGATTGTCAGATGAAGCAGTGCTGGAATCGTCAGTGGTTACTAATCACTTTGCTGAATCACATTCATTAATGTTTGGTGGGGACATGTATATCCATGCAAGACCATCTAAAACAATGTCGGATGCCCATTGTATCATCAACATCAGATTCCACCAATGCATTTGGAAGAACCTTAAATGTTTCGAAAGCTGCAGAAGATCACAGGATGAGGGAAAGATCCAAAAAGAGAAAAGGGAGAGGAGAAACCCAATCTACAATCAGGACTTTTCTTTGGCCACCATCCTGTTCATTCCCTTATATATTTTACCCCTTTATACTATATATATATATATATATATATATATATATATATATATATATTTCTATAAATACATATATATATTTCTATAAATACATATATATATATATATATATGCATAAAGTACATATATATATATATATATATATATATATATATAGTGTCTGCCCATACAGTATATATATGGTATAGGTGATTCCTGCCAAGTATAAAGCACAAATGACACATTGAAATAGTGTTTTGAACTACAGGTCTGTATATAACCTAGTGGTAAAGTAAGGTACTGCAGCTTTTTTCAACACTGGATTTTTTGGACACTATTTCATAGGGTACTAGGACTAATGGAGCACAGGAAGGTCCATGCAGCTGAAAACTACTGTGAGGGTCACTAGAGGAGTGAAGGGTGAGCTGAGGATGTATATTAATGGTGAGGTCAGACTAGAATGTCAATAATAAATTTACAGCAAGAAGCAGACCTTACTGGACCTATCCCCCTTCCCAGCTGGTAGTGAGAATCTGCACTGTGCTCCCTACTCCATATCCACTTAGGTTTAGAAACAAGGGAGAGGTCGCCACACACGTGTCCTGCTGCCATAAGGGACAAACGTGCAAGTAGTGATGCACATAGATTAGAGGGGGCCCCATAGCAACGATCCAAATGGGTCCTCATTTTGGTGCTCAGCTTTGCTACCAAGGACAGAAGGTCCTCATGTTGTTTCACATCTACTCAATTTTCCTGACCATTGGGCCAGTTTCTTTTGAGAGGGGAGTCCTGCACATGTTTACACCACCTAGTAGCCAGGTGAACGAGACCACTCAGGACTGGGCCACCTATATCCAAGGACCCCATAGCAGCCACATATTCTTCCTCTATAGTATGTTCTGTACACCCTTATGTACAAGTCCTCCTGTAGTTGGATTGGGCAGAGGCATAGCTTAAAGTTTTTTGCCCCAATGCAAAACCTATAACAGTGCCCCCACCTAGAATGTGCCATTTATAATACTGGTGTAGTCTTATGTGGCAGAGGGTCCATCGGGCATCAGGGCTTAAGTGAGACTGTTACCCCTGCACCCCCTATAGCTATGCCCCTCAGGAAGAGGGAACGGTGGTCTGAGGGAGCACTAGGAGAAGGACCACATCTTAACTCTGCTTCCCAGCCCACCCTAACGGCACCGTCATACTATAAACTTGCAACAAAAAAACAACTTATTTTCTCAGTGGACCTCAGTCGTGTAATGCCACCATTCATGTTCGAGAGAGGAATTCCCCAAACTTTATTAGAAAGCTAAAGGACGAAAGTCGATTTTATTAACTGGAAAAACATGACCTTGATATTTATGTAAGATACAATCTTGGTTTCTCTAGTTCCTGTAAAGCTGGAGAAGAAAGTTTACAACAAGACACAAAAGCCCGAGCCAAAATATTTGCTTATCTAAATACAGAATTGAGAGATGGAAAACGTGACACCCCAAATAATTCCCCAATCTTTATTGTCTTGGTGATTGTCTTGGTGATTCTCTTGGTTTCCTTACATTACTCCAGGTATCTTGGTAGTCAGCCGGGGTATGGAGCTCCACTGCCCCCATGGTCACCCACTTGTCTTCTTACTTCAAATCGTCATAGTCTTGGTGACCGCGATAGAAGTTTTCCCTTATGCGTAAAGCTCCAACAAGTAAACAAAGGCAACGTGAAGATCGTCTTGAGATACCAATGGGTTTTCACAACATGCACTATATAAATCCTGGGTTGCACAACACAACAAACTAAAACTAAGTTTATACTTCCTAAAATTCGGTTTCCTGACACCAATTGAATTACATAACTCGTACCGTACATTTCTTTATGGGATCCAGCAGCTGCACTCTTCATTACTGCTACCAGTATGGAACTGAATGCAGGTTTTTGTGGGCCCTTGGGTGACACAGACATAGTAGACCCCCTTTGCGGGGCAACTCACAGCGGCAGTAAAATGGCAGAAAACGTCACTTTATGCCCCCATATAGAAGTTTGGCCCCTAGTTTCTGCCCCCATAAATTTAGTGCCCTCTTTAGATAGTGTCACACAACCCCCCCTCCCAGGTAGTGCCACACAGGCTTTCCCTCCCAGGTAGTGCCACACAGTCCCCACCTCCCAGGTAGTGCCACACAGCCCCCCTCCCTGGTAGTACCACACAGCCCCCTCCTCCCAGGTAGAGCCACACAGCCTCCCTCCCTGTAGGTAGTGCCTTTGGGGTTCCCTCTAGGAGTGGAATCCGCAGCCAGAGCATTTTCGATGCTCTGGCTGGGGATTCCACTTCAGGAGAAACCCCTGATATCACTGTCCAAATGTGTTGTCAGGTGCAACCCCAGAGCCATAGTCCCGGGCAGAGCACTACTAGCAATCTGCCTGGACCTCCTCCTCTGCTCCTGACATCACTGTCCATATATGGATAGTGATGTCCGGAGCAGAGCTGAAGTCCTGGGCAGAGCACTAGTAAAAGCCCTGCTCCAGTACTCCAGCTCTGGGGAAGCCCCGGACATCACTGTCCATATACGGCTAGTGATGTCAGGGGCAACCCCAGAGCCAAAGTCCTGGGCAGAGCGCTACTAGCACTCTGCCTGGGACACTGCTCTGCTCCTGACAACACTGGACAGTGATGTCAGGGGCTTCCCCAGAGAAGGAGTGCCGGAGCAGAGCTACTTGTAGCGCTCTGCATGGGACTCTTTCTCTCCCTCTGACATCACTGTCCATATATGGACAGTGATGTCAGGGGCTTCCCCAGATGGAGTCACGAAGCATATCTGGACAGTGATGCTGTGATGATGGCAGCGACAGCACCCGGTGGCCGAGTGGGCTCCCCCAAGTGTAGAGGGCCCCGGCATTTGCCCGGCTCCACCAGGTGCTGACGTTAGCCCTGCCTGGAGTCACCCTATTTTTAGCGGCCCTGACCTCATCGTCGGACTGGAGTCCCTTGGGCCACCAGAGGGAATGATCCTGAATTCCCACCCTCTACAGAATACGCGCACATCCACTTGTAGCTATCATTGCACACACAGGACATATCGCCAATAAGGTCTAATAGGTTATTTGTGAATCGCCCATAAGAAATAGACGCTAGTGGTTAGTGCTTGGCTCCAAGTCAGCTCCAAATAGAGTTGTCTTTTTCTAGATATTTTGGGACCCTTCATTGGGTCAGAGTCTGGGCCCATTGGAGGATCCTATGGTACTCTGTCGTGGCAGACCCACCTTGCCTGACCTGGGGTCTAAATCAAGTTAGAGGTTTGAACTGGGGTCTGGATATATTATAGGGGTCTGAAAATGTTAAAGTGGTTTTCCAACTCATTAAAAAAAAGTGGCCAAGGTAGAAGGGATGCATTAAAAAAAGAAGCATTACTCACCTCAGAGATCCTCGGCGTTCCCGCGCTGCTGCTGCGCCCTTCCCCCCCATTGCTGTTTACTAACATGGCTGCAGCGATGACGTGCCCGTATACCCACTGAGACCACCAGGAATATAAATAAGGCTCTGATTTATTCCTAAAACAGCGCCACTCCTGACCATGGAAATCAAATAAATCAAGTTATCTCTATAATGGCCTTTTATAACTCTACCCGTACATTGATCTGGAACTGTTGGGCTTTGATTACTGAAGAGAAGATGGCGGAAAATGACATTACATCAACAGATATACGGTGACTCTGCAAGAAAAATATTTAGTCACAAATGTGTATTTCCCATGACCTGGCTTGACTGGCGGATCTTCCAGAAGACGTACTCCCCATGGACAGGCAGCAGTGTAGCCCGAGGCGCTGATTCTGTGTCTGTTTTATTTCCTTCTAACAATGTACATCAGCTATAAACACCGGCGTTCTGGAGATGAGAGACCCCCAAATATGTTACATGAAACACCCAGATACAGAACCACCTGCAGGATAATGTAATGTCATATAAAACCCTCTTCTATGGGATAGGTATGAGAAAGATAGATAGATAGATAGATAGATAGATAGATAGATAGATAGATAGATAGATAGATAGATAGATAGATAGACGCTGTACAGTGCTGTTGTTCCTATATGTTTGGGACTTCACCATGATCTTCAAGTACTGCAGAGAAGCCATCAGGGATCTGGTAACTATATGTGTGTTTCCGCCCCCCCCCCCCAATAGTTCAGAATATATGCAATAACCCAACACTGCGACAATCCTGAGTTCGCCAGATTCTCAGAATTTCAGTGAATATTTCCTTCATGTTGAAATAGTTAAGAATAAAATGTCTGCTGCTCGGTATAATAAATGAGAGTGTGATTGACAGCCGGCTCAGCGGGATGTCAGAGGAGAGAGGAAGTGACCTTGGAGTTACTGAGAAACTCTCCAGACCGTAATTGAAGATTGCTGCGACCTAATAATCACTGCATAATAACCTGGCATTATAGAGGGAGCGCCACTTCACACGTAGGTCAACAAGCTTTAAAATCCCAGAAAATGTCATTTTACATCTTTCCGTGCGCAGATCAGGAACCCCCTGAGACGCGGTAAGACGTTGTATAATTAGAGCATGACAGGCCGGGCAGATTAGGAATTCTTCATCGCTTAAAGGGAAACTCTCGTACCTGGAACAAGGAGAGGATCAGCTGCAGGAACAAGGAGAGGATCAGCTGCAGGAACAAGGAGAGGATCAGCTGCAGAAACAAGAAGAGGATCAGCCGCAGAAACAAGGAGAGGATCAGCCGCAGAAACAAGGAGAGGATCAGCCGCAGGAACAAGGAGAGGATCAGCCGCAGAAACAAGGAGAGGATCAGCCGCAGGAACAAGGAGAGGATCAGCTGCAGGAACAAGGAGAGGATCAGCTGCAGGAACAAGGAGAGGATCAGCTGCAGAAACAAGGAGAGGATCAGCTGCAGGAACAAGGAGAGGATCAGCTGCAGAAACAAGGAGAGGATCAGCTGCAGGAACAAGGAGAGGATCAGCTGCAGAAACAAGGAGAGGATCAGCTGCAGGAACAAGAAGAGGATCAGCCGCAGAAACAAGGAGAGGATCAGCCGCAGAAACAAGGAGAGGATCAGCCGCAGGAACAAGGAGAGGATCAGCCGCAGAAACAAGGAGAGGATCAGCCGCAGGAACAAGGAGAGGATCAGCTGCAGGAACAAGGAGAGGATCAGCTGCAGGAACAAGGAGAGGATCAGCTGCAGAAACAAGGAGAGGATCAGCTGCAGAAACAAGGAGAGGATCAGCTGCAGGAACAAGGAGAGGATCAGCTGCAGAAACAAGGAGAGGATCAGCTGCAGGAACAAGGAGAGGATCAGCTGCAGGAACAAGGAGAGGATCAGCTGCAGGAACAAGGAGAGGATCAGCTGCAGGAACAAGGAGAGGATCAGCTGCAGAAACAAGGAGAGGATCAGCTGCAGGAACAAGGAGAGGATCAGCTGCAGGAACAAGGAGAGGATCAGCTGCAGGAACAAGGAGAGGATCAGCTGCAGGAACAAGGAGAGGATCAGCTGCAGGAACAAGGAGAGGATCAGCTGCAGAAACAAGGAGAGGATCAGCTGCAGAAACAAGGAGAGGATCAGCTGCAGGAACAAGGAGAGGATCAGCTGCAGGAACAAGGAGAGGATCAGCTGCAGGAACAAGGAGAGGATCAGCTGCAGGAACAAGGAGAGGATCAGCCGCAGAAACAAGGAGAGGATCAGCTGCAGGAACAAGGAGAGGATCAGCTGCAGGAACAAGGAGAGGATCAGCCGCAGAAACAAGAAGAGGATCAGCCGCAGAAACAAGGAGAGGATCAGCTGCAGGAACAAGGAGAGGATCAGCTGCAGGAACAAGGAGAGGATCAGCTGCAGGAACAAGGAGAGGATCAGCTGCAGAAACAAGGAGAGGTTCAGCTAATTTTTTCCTCCCCACCTTTCAAAAGCAATAACTTTTTTATTTTTCCGTCAATATAGTCGTATGAGAGTTGGTTTTTTTTGCGGGACGAGTTGTAGTTTTTAACGGAACCATTTGTTGTATCATATAATGTAGTGGGAAACTGGAGAAAAAAATCTTTTGTAGGTTTTTTTAATTTGTTTTACATTACATCAGAGTAAAAAATGGGAAAAATTGTTGTTTTCAAACTTTTTTTTTTACACATTTCATCAGTTCCCCTAGGGAACTCGAACCAGCGATCATTAGATCGCTGGTACAATACACTGCAATACTAATGTATTGCAGTGTATGGTCATTTTTACAGGCTCTTGTAAAGCACTGCTATAGGCACGGCTTAACAGGACATGAGGAAAGACAGTACTGGGGGTATTTATTAGGCCCCTGGGCTGCCATGACAATTATTGGCGCCCCCCAAACGCTTTGCAGGGGGGGGGGGTAGGCGATGTGCTGTCATAGGGGGGAGCCACCAGTTTGTAACGTCTTAGATGCTGCGATCGTGCTTGATCGCAGCATCTAAGGGGTTAAACAGCCGGGAACAGCACAATCGCTGTTCCTGACTGTTAATCCCGGGTGTCAGCTGTAAAACAGCTGACACCCGCTGCGTACGCAGCTGGCTCAGCGGGTGAGCCTGCTCCGAACATTACGTCCCCCACCGCGATGCAATAGTACGTCATGCCGTGGGAAGAGGTTAAGGATCTGTTCGGGGGTCTGAATTAATTTTGCGCGTGGTATTTATGCAGGTGACGTGTGAGGAGGAGTTTTCATCCAGGCGGTGGAAGATCGTAGAGCCTGCAGGATCCAGAAGCAGCGGCCAGAACGGCAACTTTTTGAGTGACTGATATGGGTGGTACCTATTCAGTGCAATTATTTTTTTTATGTTGCCCCCTTGCACACCTATCTTCTCCACCTTGGCCTCCCACAGAGCCCCTGCCCACCTGTCTGTCCCCACTGTCCCACCTCAGAGCCGTTGTCAGGGTATGTATCCCCCTTTCCTCACTCCCGCCCCTGCCACTTTCCGCTCTTTTAGCCCTCTCCCCCCCCCCCCACAGAGCCCTGCCACCTAGTGTCTTCCCCTTGTCCCATGACAGAGCCCCTGCCCACCTACGGTCTCCGCTCTGCCCATCCACAGAGCCACTGCCAGTTCTTCTTATTACCCCCTCTATGGTATTATTTTATTTTCTGCAGAAGAAATTCTCTACCCCTCCCCCATTCCTCTAAGAAGAAACCCAGAGGGCAATGTACAAACCTCGACGTAAGTAGAATTCACTGTACAATATAATACTGCAATAAATAACAGAGGCTTCACAGAGATTTGATAAATTGTTCTCAATACTCCAAGAAAATACAATTTCAAGGGAAGAGAAATTACCTCTACATAGCAGCAAATTGGTGCGGCTGGTATTAAAGTGATCAATTCACCTACATACTATTAGGTCATGCATTTGTAGTTTGATCACATGTTTTAAATCAATTAGATCTAAGTATAGCAAGTAAATGGAGATGTACGGCGAGTGGCCCAAGATTCAAGGGCCACAAAGAGAAGCAAATGTGAAGAGGCCCCATTTTTTTTCCATTATACTCGGCTATTGTCACTATAAAAAAACATTCCATGTTGCAAAGTAATGTTCTTGTGTATCCCAATCCCCCCTTATGCAGCTGTAGATGTATATTAGATGAAGTCCATTAATAGTTGTGTCTCTTGTGTTTTTAGGGTCTTTTTCCATCCCGCTCCTTGCAGGCTCTTGCTGGTGTGATGTCAGAGCTATGCTGTGTGATTTGAGCCAATCAGATGACTACCTGTTTCTACTCCTCCTCAAGCATAGCATGGAGTCTCCAGACACAAAGAGAGAGATAATCTGCATCTGCATCCCCCTCCTCTCCCCTCTTTCCTGTTTACTATTTACTGTATTACGGTGCATGGATTTTTGAACACACAGGAGATTTGTGAACATTTACAGAGAGGCTGCAGGTAGGGAAAGTGGGGTCAAAGACTGCTGGAAGGTGAGAAAAATGGCATTATGCCCTGATAACATATATTACAGAGAGGCTGCAGGCAGGAGAGGGGGTACAGGCTGCTGGAAGGTGAGGAGGTGACACTGTCCTCTAATAACATATATTACAGAGAGGCTGCAGGCAGGAGAGGGGTACAGGCTGCTGGAAGGTGAGGAGGTGACACTGTCCTCTAATAACATATATTACAGAGAGGCTGCAGGCAGGAGAGGGGGTACAGGCTGCTGGAAGGTGAGGAGGTGACACTGTCCTCTATTAACATATTACAGAGAGGCTGCAGGCAGGAGAGGGGGTACAGGCTGCTGGAAGGTGAGGAGGTGACACTGTCCTCTAATAACATATATTACAGAGGCTGCAGGCAGGAGAGGGGGTACAGGCTGCTGGAAGGTGAGGAGGTGTCACTGTCCTCTAATAACATATATTACAGAGAGGCTGCAGGCAGGAGAGGGGGGTACAGGCTGCTGGAAGGTGAGGAGGTGACACTGTCCTCTAATAACATATATTACAGAGAGGCTGCAGGCAGGAGAGGGGGTACAGGCTGCTGGAAGGTGAGGGGGTGACACTGTCCTCTAATAACATATATTACAGAGGCTGCAGGCAGGAGAGGGGGTACAGGCTTCTGGAAGGTGAGGAGGTGACACTGTCCTCTAATAACATATATTACAGAGGCTGCAGGCAGGAGAGGGGGTACAGGCTGCTGGAAGGTGAGGAGGTGACACTGTCCTCTAATAACATATATTACAGAGAGGCTGCAGGCAGGAGAGGGGTACAGGCTGCTGGAAGGTGAGGAGGTGACACTGTCCTCTAATAACATATATTACAGAGGCTGCAGGCAGGAGAGGGGGTACAGGCTGCTGGAAGGTGAGGAGGTGACACTGTCCTCTAATAACATATATTACAGAGGCTGCAGGCAGGAGAGGGGGTACAGGCTGCTGGAAGGTGAGGAGGTGACACTGTCCTCTAATAACATATATTACAGAGAGGCTGCAGGCAGGAGAGGGGGTACAGGCTGCTGGAAGGTGAGGAGGTGTCACTGTCCTCTAATAACATATATTACAGAGGCTGCAGGCAGGAGAGGGGTACAGACTGCTGGAAGGTGAGGAGGTGACACTGTCCTCTAATAACATATATTACAGAGGCTGCAGGCAGGAGAGGGGTACAGACTGCTGGAAGGTGAGGAGGTGTCACTGTCCTCTAATAACATATATTACAGAGGCTGCAGGCAGGAGAGGGGGTACAGACTGCTGGAAGGTGAGGAGGTGACACTGTCCTCTAATAACATATATTACAGAGGCTGCAGGCAGGAGAGGGGGTACAGGCTGCTGGAAGGTGAGGAGGTGACACTGTCCTCTAATAACATATATTACAGAGGCTGCAGGCAGGAGAGGGGGTACAGGCTGCTGGAAGGTGAGGAGGTGACACTGTCCTCTAATAACATATATTACAGAGAGGCTGCAGGCAGGAGAGGGGGTACAGGCTGCTGGAAGGTGAGGAGGGGACACTGTCCTCTAATAACATATATTACAGAGGCTGCAGGCAGGAGAGGGGGTACAGGCTGCTGGAAGGTGAGGAGGTGACACTGTCCTCTAATAACATATATTACAGAGAGGCTGCAGGCAGGAGAGGGGGTACAGGCTGCTGGAAGGTGAGGAGGTGACACTGTCCTCTAATAACATATATTACAGAGAGGCTGCAGGCAGGAGAGGGGGTACAGGCTGCTGGAAGGTGAGGAGGGTACACTGTCCTCTAATAACATATATTACAGAGGCTGCAGGCAGGAGAGGGGGTACAGGCTGCTGGAAGGTGAGGAGGTGACACTGTCCTCTAATAACATATATTACAGAGGCTGCAGGCAGGAGAGGGGTACAGGCTGCTGCAAGGTGAGGAGGTGACACTGTCCTCTAATAACATATATTACAGAGGCTGCAGGCAGGAGAGGGGGTACAGACTGCTGGAAGGTGAGGAGGTGACACTGTCCTCTAATAACATATATTACAGAGGCTGCAGGCAGGAGAGGGGTACAGACTGCTGGAAGGTGAGGAGGTGACACTGTCCTCTAATAACATATATTACAGAGAGGCTGCAGGCAGGAGAGGGGGTACAGGCTGCTGGAAGGTGAGGAGGTGACACTGTCCTCTAATAACATATATTACAGGGGCTGCAGGCAGGAGAGGGGGTACATGCTGCTGGAAGGTGAGGAGGTGACACTGTCCTCTAATAACATATATTACAGAGGCTGCAGGCAGGAGAGGGGGTACAGGCTGCTGGAAGGTGAGGAGGTGACACTGTCTAATAACATATATTACAGAGGCTGCAGGCAGGAGAGGGGGTACAGGCTGCTGGAAGGTGAGGAGGTGACACTGTCCTCTAATAACATATATTACAGAGGCTGCAGGCAGGAGAGGGGGTACAGGCTGCTGGAAGGTGAGGAGGTGACACTGTCCTCTAATAACATATATTACAGAGGCTGCAGGCAGGAGAGGGGGAGTACAGGCTGCTGGAAGGTGAGGAGGGGACACTGTCCTCTAATAACATATATTACAGAGAGGCTGCAGGCAGGAGAGGGGGTACAGGCTGCTGGAAGGTGAGGGGGTGACACTGTCCTCTAATAACATATATTACAGAGGCTGCAGGCAGGAGAGGGGGTACAGGCTGCTGGAAGGTGAGGATGGGACACTGTCCTCTAATAACATATATTACAGAGAGGCTGCAGGCAGGAGAGGGGGTACAGGCTGCTGGAAGGTGAGGAGGTGACACTGTCCTCTAATAACATATATTACAGAGAGGCTGCAGGCAGGAGAGGGGGTACAGGCTGCTGGAAGGTGAGGAGGTGACACTGTCCTCTAATAACATATATTACAGAGGCTGCAGGCAGGAGAGGGGGTACAGGCTGCTGGAAGGTGAGGAGGTGACACTGTCCTCTAATAACATATATTACAGAGGCTGCAGGCAGGAGAGGGGGTACAGGCTGCTGGAAGGTGAGGAGGTGACACTGTCCTCTAATAACATATATTACAGAGAGGCTGCAGGCAGGAGAGGGGGTACAGGCTGCTGGAAGGTGAGGAGGAGACACTGTCCTCTAATAACATATATTACAGAGGCTGCAGGCAGGAGAGGGGGTACAGACTGCTGGAAGGTGAAAACCAGAGTAGCCTTAGACACTGTTCATCAGACTTGTGATGGATTTGGGCTTGCGGATTTACTTGCATGCTCATTCCTGACAGTCTCCAGCAGCCTTTGGGGAATCGCTCACATAGCATTTCCTTAAACTTCCACACTGGGAATTGCTCAACCAGTGATTCCATAACAATCACGTTCAGCTTCTGCCTGGAGGTCCACATCCAGGAGTACCAAAGCCTTAGTAAGTCCCTGCAGCGCCTCCGATGGGAATTGGCAGCGACCCGAGGCAGGGCAGGTTTTCCGGGGCAAAGGGGACTCTCAACAATAAACAGGCCAAAAATATGGAGAGAGACATAACAGAGATGGAGGATAGACGCCAAGAAATTACGTCCGGAGACGGTGCCTTTCCGGAAAATCTTGCAAATTATGACCATTTTGCGGACATTGCGTCCCCTAACGCAGGAGAAAAAGGCAAAGAAAAAAAATAACAGTAACATCATCGAAATCAGTCTCCACCAGGTCCCCTCTGAGGGGGGGAAAGTGACTCAGAGGTGCCGCCAGAGACTGGGGAGACCGGCAGCGAGGAGGAGAGACCAAAAGTGGTAAAGAAGCTGGTTGAGGCTTACAATGTCCATTTGCCTGCCACCTCATCATCTGAAGGCAGCCCCAAGTCCGAGGTCTGCTCACCCAGATCCGGGAGCTGGAATCCCTAGTATCAGTGGCGGATTAAGTAAACCATGGGCCCTGGGCTGTTCCACAAGCTTGGGCCCCCTTGTCCACCACCGCCCTGCCACGTCATGTCTATATTAAACACCACCTTTCTGTGTGAGCATTGACAAATGAGTGCTACGATTCCCCTTGTCAAAGGGCTGTGTCCCTACATATTGACAGTCTCCAACCATCGCTGACAGTATCACACTGTGTAGGGACACATTCTCCTGACAAGGGGAATGGTAACACGCATTTGTCTATTAGTCCTGGGTACACAAAGACTTTATGTGGAATACAAGGATTTCCGATAACAGACATGTCTGGAGAGGTGACAGATAAATGCAGTGACTCACAGGAGATGTCTTCACTGATGGGTCGTTCTCTTTTCTTCTCCATCTGACACAGACCGTTATGGCGACTTCTCCTGATGACTGCAGTTTCCTGATGAGAAATCTTTTCCCCTTGATTCTGTAGCCATTTTCAGCATCTATAGCAACATAAAAATTCAGACATAAACACAATAAATTGTCTTATACCCCAGACCCCTAAGCAAATTAAGACCCAGGCCCATACATTAACTCAAACCAATAAATTCAGTCCCCAAGAGGTAACTAAACTTTTAAAAAACATTTGGCGTGTCATAGTGAGAGTGATATGTCAGAAGTTTTGATTGATGGGGGTCCCAGCATTGAGACCACCACCGATCACTAAAACAAAGCTGCAGGAGTGCCCGGGTGAGCGCTGTTCCACTTAATTTCTGACTGTCTTTTCTCGGCGCGGTGTACGGACTCATAGACTTTCTGTTGTGCCCATACACCGCATGCTCGGCTATCAGAGGAAAGACGATCAGAAACAAAGTGGCAAAGCACTCACCTGAGCGCTTCTGCCACTTTGTTTCAGCGATTGGTCGGGTCTCAGTGCCCGGACCCCCACCGATTAGAACATTTGACATGTCACTATGACATGTAATTTTTTTAAAAAGTTTAGTTAGTTACCCTTTAAGCAGTCAGACACCCCTCCCCAGTGCATCTGACTGACTGCTGAGTGCCCTATGGGAGGGTCTAAGCGTCTGACACTTAGGGCGGATTTACACGAGCGTGTGCATTTCGCGCACGCAAAAAATGCGCGTTTTGCACGCGCAAAAGGCACTTAACAGCTCCGTGTGTCATCACCATATGATGCGCGGCTGCGTGCCTTTCGCGCAGCCGCCATCATTATGACACTCTGTATGTTTGTAGCACCTGGTGCTTTTCTGTTTGCAATCATAGTTATACTGCTGTTGAGCAAATCACGCACGTCCCACGGAGGTGCCTCCGTGTGGCATGCGTGATTTTCACGCACCCATTGACTTCAATGGGTGCGTGATGCGCAAAAAACGCAGAAATATACATTTCGTCAGTTTTACGTAGCGGACTCACGCTGCGCAAAAATCACTGACAGTCTGCACTGCCCCATATACTTGCATAGGTCCGTGCGACGCGCGTGAAAAGCACGCGCGTTGCACGGACGTATTACACGTTCGTGTAAATCTGCCCTTATGGCTCTTGGGGGGGGGGAGGAGTTATTCCCCTATAGAACCCTGAACAGTCAATCAAACGCTCTGGCCCCCCACCCCCTGCAGTATAATAACTATTGAGGACTCCATGGGGGAGATTATACTGCAGGGGGGGGTTCTGAGCATCTGACTTACTGCAGAGGGGCTCTATGGGTGGGAAATTATTTTGCACACAAAAAATGTGAGATTAAACACCCTATATACAATTCACACTAACACCGCACACTATATATTCAAACCACACACACTATATAGACTTACATTATAGACACTATAAACACAGCACACACTATAAACACAGCACACACTATATACACAGCACACACTATATACACAGCACACACTATATACACAGCACACACTATATACACAGCACACACTATATAGACTTACATTATGACACACACACACACACACACACACACACTACATAGACTTACATTATAGACACTATATACACAGCACACACTATATACACAGCACACACTATATAGACTTACATTATGACACATAAACACACACACTTACCACAGTCTCTTCCTCTGCGGTGCTTGTCTCTGGCAGCCTCCAGGACCTTAATCATGTGACTGTGACGTCACCACAGGTCCTTCACCCTCTAGTTTCAGTTTTGCCTTTATCAGGCAGCTGCTGGAGGTTTAGACAGGAGGGACAGTGCACAGCAGCACAGAGGAGCAGACTGTCAGGGAGACTCCAGCACCTGCCCATCACAATCTCTGACAGTCTGCTCTCTACAGCTGATGTGCTGTGCCCCTGTTCCCTGGCCGCAAATGACTCCCGCTGCACATTCCCCCCGCCTCTTCATCAGCACGTGGGACCGATGATCACTAGAATGCGGCCGGCAGCAGCAGCCCTGGAGAGTTTTGTTTCACTTGTGTGCGGTGTGGGAAGCTATGGGCCCCCTGCGACCGCCCGAAACGCCCATATGGGGATCCACCACTGCCTAGTATCAATGCAGGGATTCTGCTTCAGTTTGGAGTTGCCCGCTGATACTGGCAAAAGAAAATAGAGGAAGCAGAGAAAGAAAGTTGACACAGGACATGTGAGACTGCTATACCAACTGTCATCTGTCCGGCAATCCGGACCAGAGAATACCTCGGTTTGGGGTGCAGATCCCGCAAAACTCCCAGGAACGGGTAAGCCAGGGAAAACCACGAGGCCAGGCAAAATGGCCCCGGCCGCCATTCCCTCTAAAGGGAGCGGTGCCGGTGCTGTCGAGTTAGTGAGAGTGGTCCCAAGGCCGGTGGAGGGCAAGCCCCCAAAGCGGGCAAATGGCGTGAGTCAGGAACAGGCGGACCCGAAAACCAGCGGCGCATCCCTGGGTTTCAGTCAGTCGGCCATGGGATATCCGGGCCAGCTGACATAACGGGGCAAAGGTCAGCTGCTGCCTCGTATAGAGACGGAGCTGACAGGAGCATTGAGCAGTCCGGTAGCCACCCCCCTGTGGGAGGGGGGGAATGGTTCAGAAATTGCCGCCCAGGTTGGGGGCAATTTTGTGGTAATCCTGGTGTTGGCATTGCCACTAAGCAGTGTCAGCGCTGGGCAAGATTGTCCTCCTAAGGACAAGAGTATAAATGGAAAGAATATTAATGATGAAAACAACAAATAAAAAAAACACCCCTTCAGTTGCCATGGACACCAATGATGCGGAAGGTAGCGTGGAGGTACCGCTCACAACATCTGGCTGTCCCCCCACTAAAGCACCTGTTGATGCGAAGGTAAGAAATGGAGGAGGGGGAAAGGTAAAAAGTAATAACATCGAGCCAGACCTGGTTAGGAAAATGTCAAAAGCAGACGTGACAAATGTAAATAAGAATGTAAATAAAGATGTGATGTGTGTTCGTGGTAGGGTGTGTATAGGTGATGGAGAGGGGCCGGGTGCTCCCTCCACTACTACTCCTAGCAAATCTTAAGCTGGGGTGGTGGTGGCGGGGGGACCACTGGATCATCCTTCCTCATCCTCAGGTCCCAAGGACGGAAACTTGCAACAGCGTCTCCTGGAGGCCTTAAGGAAGGGAAAGCAGACCCTAATGGTAGGAGACGCACAGCGAGACCTATCCTTTTGGATAGAAAGGTACGGTCTGAATGCCTTCCGAGAGAAGAGGGGATATCAGTGGTCGCTTCCAACAATCGGGCCGGCCACTGCCAGGAGGAATGTGGTCCATCTGTGGTGACGTGGCAATGATGTGTGCCCTCCTAGAAATATGGTGGTGGAGCTGCTGCTGGAGATGGGCTACAAGGCGAGAGAGATCTTTGGCTTGATATATCCTTATGGTATGGCTGAGTTTGACATCAGCTTCGTTCACCCGGGGGACCTTGGGGTATTCTGGGGGAACTACGAGCTGATGAAAAGCGAGTCCAGGTTGCAGGATTTTGCTGTACAAGCAATATCCCACCAGAATGGTCTCAAGAAGGTGACCGTTCTTACCCATAACGAGTCACTTTCTTGCGTTGACATCATGACCTAGTTGAGCAGATATCGTCAAGTGGCGGAGATGCCAAGGAAGAACTTGGACGAATTTGGCATCTGGTCAGGGGCCTGGACGTCTATGGTCAAACTTAAACGTCTGGGGAAAACTGTTGCAAATTGCAGCCTTTGATTTTCTTGGCTGAGTTGAAGTCGACATTTTGTTTTTGCAGGAGACCAGGCTGTCACTTTTGGCAGATGTCATAAAAACTAGGAGGGAATGGCGACGTGGCCCCTCCTACTGGTCTCTTGCGCCTGAGCCGTATAGCGGTGTGGCGGTTCTTTTCACCGCACCGGTAACATGCTGACGGACGATTGAGCTAGAAATGGAGAGGTGCTTAATCTTAGATGTTCCCATGAGGGGGCAAGAACTAAGATTAATTAATATCTATGGTCCCCAGACCAAGTGGGACAGGAAAAGCCTCTTCATGAGAATTAAGCCTTTCCTTTTTACAAGCCGACAAGTTATCTTTGGAGGGGATTTTAATACTGTAGTTAGACACCGAGACAGAGGAGGTTCCAGAGATAGACTGGATTATGATAGTGTGGCATTAAATAGCATAGTTAGCGATGCTCGCCTGGTGGATATCCACATCAGGCATACCCCAGGCCACTCGGGTTTCACCTATCGTAGAGGTAGTTGTAGGTCTAGGATAGACAGGTTTTTTTTGAAGGAGGAAGCCATCTCTTCACCAGTGTCCGTTGTTGAGGTGGAGTTCTCCGATCACTGTATGATTATTTTCTCTTTGAACATTGCAGAGTCCCTCCAGATGGGAAGAGGTATATGGAGGCTGAATTCTACTCTCTTGGAAGAAACGGAGATAAGACAGGCCTTTGAGGATTTTCTTCAGAGCCAGGTACCTTTATTGGATCTTGGGGGTACTAAGTCAGAGCGGTGGGAGATGTTCAAAAAACGGGTGGCAGAGTTTTTCTGCCAGCTCTCGTGTCTCAGGTCTATGAGTAGGTACCGCCTATATCAGGAGCTGAGGTGGAACCTCGAGCATCTAGTCTCAAGCGGAAGTAGCCGTGAGGAAATCTCCAGGGTGAAAGCTTTGCTCAAGAGGTGTTAGTATGATGTTGGTTCTTGAGAGGGATTTTTGGGAGGTACCGCTCGCCCGTCCCCTACAGGAACTGCAGGATGTGAGTGAGTCATAAGATCATTACAGGACTGGCTGGTATTACAGGATCTCTGATCCCTGAAGAGATCCAAGTCAGGGATCCTGGAGGTCGTCTGATCCTTCTACTCAAACCTCTTGGGAAAGCAGGATCTAAGCAGAGATGAGATCGGCTTTCCTGTCTGAAACCATTCCTGAGCCAGGGGTAGACCCCGCTCTCTGTGTTTTGATAGAATCGATCAAGGATGAGGAAGTGGGGCTGGCGATTGATGGGCTTGACCCCTAAAATTGCCAGGTCCGGATGGTTTAACATCCGAGATTAATAAGAACCCTTGTTCCCCTCTTGACTGCGGTTTTTAATGAGTGCCTTTGCTCGGATACTTTGCCAAAGTCCATGAGGAGTTCAGCCTTGAACATTTTAACGAAGGGTAAAGACTCGACCCGTATTGAGCATTGGCGTACCATAGAGCTTCTGAATATGGACAGAAAGGTACTCCCAAAGGTACTGTTTAATCGGCTGGTGAAGTTTGCACCTCGGCTCCTTTCGCGGGTCCAGCGCTGCTCAGTTCTTGGCCGCAGCATGTTTAGTGCTGTTCTCAGAGAGGCAGTGGAGCAGGGAAGTGCTGGTCGATGGAAGGGGTACATCCTGTCCTTGGACCAGGCCACGGCTTTTGACAAGGTGGACCACGAGTACCACTGGTCAGTCCTTCTGAGTTACGGCGTACCGGGGGGGGGGGGGTTTGTCAATTGGCTTCAGACCTTATACACTGGGGCTGAGACCCTTGCGCTGGTGAATGGTTGGGTTGGAACCCCCTTTGAGGTTGGGTCTGGTGTCCCCCAGGGTTGTCCCTTGAGTCCTTTGCTATATGCGTTCGCGATTGATCCTGTTCTTAAAAGGATTGATCGTGGGCCATTGGCGGGACACTGGGCTGGCCTGGAGGGGCTGGAAGTCACTCAGAAGGTGGTTGCATACACGGACAATGTCTGCATTTTTGTCTCCTCGAGACGGGAGACGGAGTGGGTGATGTCGGAAGTGGAATGTTACTACTGGCTTCTGGGTCCAAGATCAACTGGGATAAGTGCGAGAGTCTCTGACTGGAAGGAGGAGATCCTAGTTTTGATCTCCTGGACGGCCTTCCAGATCCTCAGGGGTCTGCTAAGAACTTAGGAGTTGAATTTGGCCTGGGTGATTACCCCAAGAAAAACTGGGAGGATAGGCTGAATCTAGCTGCCCAGAATGTCGGCCAATGGAAGGGTTGGTCTTTAACCCTTAGGGAAAGAGTTCACCTGGCCAAGGCCTACCTCTTGCCCATGTTTCTCTACCTAGGCAGTGTGTCCATCTTGCCAGAACCACTCTGGGCTCGGGTCTATAGCCTGTTCTTCCAGCTGTTATGGGGGAACAGGCTTAACCTAATCAAGAGAGAGGTTACTTACCTACCAAGGAGACTACGAGGGTTAGATATGGTTAACCCAGTGGTGTTCCTAGTAAACACTTTTGTTAAGATCAACCTGGCAAACCTCTGGCAAAAGAGGGCTCCTTGGTGGATATCGTCCTGCAGGGGGTGGTTTCGGCCTTTCTTCCAGGAATGGGAGAGAGGAGGGAAAGTGAAAGACCAGCGTACACTTCACGGACATCTTCCGGCTTATGCCACCCTGGCACTGAAGATTGTTTGCCGGTGGCATCTGGGAGTGTGGGAGATCAGGACTATGCCAAGAATTTTTTTTGACAGGAGGGTCCTGATGACCCACTTCCAGAAGCCCCTGGCGCTCAAAGACTGCCCAAGTAGTGACCTCGGGGTGGGATTAAAACGTTTAAATTCAGCAATGATTCCCCAGAAGTTTTGGGATCTGGCTTGGTGTTGCTTCCATGGGAGACTGTATGTAAAGGACAATTTGAAGTACAGAAACTCTGATGATAGGGGGTGTCCCTGGGAGGAGTGCGGCGGAATGCTGGAAAGCATGGACCATTTCCTGCTTCATTGCCATTTCAATACAGGGGCATACAAAAGGGTGGGAGCCTCCATTGGTTGACCAGGCCTAACCAGCCTCTCCTATCCTGGGTGGGCCTAAGGAGTGTTCGGAGACCTCGGTGGTCCATTGCACCTTGTTTCTATTTAGTAAAGTGGTCAGGCACTTTACATGGAATACACGGAGTCTAGTTTCTACCCAGAAGAAAATCCTCCTTGTGGATGAGGTTGTTAGCAATATCATGGGTGACTTGGTGTACTGTATGTGCACTATTTGGAGAGTATGAGCATCCAATGCCTCTCTCCTTCGGCTTTTAATTTTGGGGGCCTTAAAGTGTCGGCCTCCATTAGGGGGGGGGGGTCGTCACCGGTGCTCAACTAGAGGTGGGGTCTGCGTTTTGATGAGGCACCAAAAAATAAGCGATAGGACTCGGAATAAGGAAAAGTGAGGGTTAGCATAGGGTCAGTTTTCAGTAGGGTCAGGAAAAGGGTTAGTGATAGTGCAAGCGATAGGGAGGATGTAGCGGTGGATGTGGGACTTTAGCCTCTGGGGTGCTGGGGGGCCTTTCCCTTCTCTCTCATTGGTGATGGGCTAGGTAAGCACTGGAAGATTTTTTATTTTGTTTAGGATTGAAATGGCAGGAAAAAGGTTTACAAGTGACCGAACTCGGTGCTTTCGGGTATGGTGTGTATTTTGTATTCTGTATATGGTTTGGTATTTGGACAAGTGAGTGATGTGTATTGTATTATATTGTAAAAATTGTTCTTAGAGTAGGGATAGACTTAAGGCGGTTAATAGGTAGGCAGGGAGTGGTTTGGGGTGTGTCTGGCCCAGCCCCGAACTATTCGGACATGGAAGGACATGGGGCGGGCAGCTGGCTGGGGTGGTGGAGGGTAGGTAGGATGGGTAAGGTTAGGCAGAGTTAGGATGTGTATAGTTTGTATAGTGTGATATTAAAAAATAAATAAAAAATAAATAAAATAATAATGTTAGGTTGTTTTGTTTATTATTATTATATTGTTTTTTTAAATTATTATTATATTGTTTTTTTTATTATTATTATATTGTTTTGTTTATTATTATTATTATTATTGTTTTTTTTAAATATTATTATTATTGTTTTTATTATTATTATTATTATTATTATTATGTTACTACTTTTAGGCCTTAGGTTGACGCAGGTCGGCGTATTTTCTGTTTGTATTTTTGATTTTGTTTATATGATGGTTTTATATGTTCTATTTATTATTTTGTTTTGGATGAAGTGTAGATATAAGTATATAAGAGTGGGGTGTATGTGGCCGGGTCTGGTATAGTTTTTTCTTTTCTTATATACAAACATGTATTTTTTGGTTGTGAATTTTGGTTTGTATGGAATTTGTTATGGATTTGTTTTCCGTTTATGTTTTGTACTTTTCGATAAAATATAAAAAGAGTTACAGGCTGCTGGAAGGTGATAAAAATGTCACAATCCCCTGATAATTGTCAATTGTACATGTGAATACATAAAACTTATGGAGGTCTTTGGAAACAGGATGACAGGTTCCATTTAGGGGCTGCAAAGATTCCATTTCTACCCAGGCCCCCAAATGTCCCTCTGCCATATAAGCGGGCAGCAGTACTCTAATGGCACATGATGGTTGGGGTAAGGCAGGAGCTTTAAAGGGGTTGTCCCAAGATTAAATGTTATTTCCTAACCACAGGATAGGTGATAACATGCTGATTGGTGAGGGTCCAAATGCTGGGCCCCCCACTAATTATGAGAATGGGGGTCCCATTTCTCTGAATGAATAGAGCGGCAGGTCGAGCATGCGCACTGCCGCCCCATTCACTGTTTATGGGACTGTCGGCGATAGCCGAGTACAGCACTCGGCTACATCCGGCAGTACCATAGAGAATGAATGGGGCAGCAGGGTGCATGCTCGACCTGTCGCTCCATTAATTTGGAGGAACGGGACCCCCCAGTGGTTGGGTCCCAACCGATCAGCATGTTATCACTTATCTTGTGATTAGGTGATAACATTTAATCTTGGGGCAACTCCTTTAAGCTGCACTTCTGCATGCAGCTCTAGATGTGACTGGAGAATAATACATCATGTAACCCAAATCAATAAAAGATAAGAAAAGCTAAGTACCTTTTTTTTAACATGTTATATGTGTCACAAATATAAAAAGTGGAGCTATAGATCAAACCATAATATTACAGACGTACAGAACGATTGGATACATTATAAAGAACAAACATTTTCTGCAGCGCTGCACAATAAGTTACAGTGACAAATACAATCAGATACAATGTTACAATTTAAATATAAGTAAAGAAAGCCGGGCTCAGGAGCTTACAATCTACATGGAAAGGGGATGACACATAGGAGCAAGGAGATTCGCTGCACTACTGAACCAGCCAATATCAGAAAACAGGATAGGTTATCAATATCTGAGCGGTGGGGTTCCGACTCCCTGCACCAGAGCAGTTTGAAGGGGCCACGGCGCTCCCGGAGCTGCTGCTTCATATTGTTTTCTTACACAACTCAGCACTGTCACATTTGTAGCGGCGGGGCACAGTTTTACAGCTTCCAACCATTGTATATTGGTGGATTAGTCTTATGGAATGTGGGAGATCATTCCAAAGAAGAGGTGCAGCACAGGAGAAGCTCCTCCGCGGCTCCATGACCGCTGGTTTCATTGCAGCAGTGAGAGGCGTTAAGAGGAGGGAGAGGAGCATGAAAGAGAGGAGGTGAACTAAGGACCCTGCCTGTCAATATCAACGAGCAGCTTAGGCTGGGTTCACACGACCTATTTTCAGGCATAAACGAGGCGTATTATGCCTCGATTTATGCCTGAAAATACGGCTCCAATACGTCGGCAAACATCTGCCCATTCATTTCAATGGGTTTGCCGACGTACTGTGACGACAACCTGTAATTTTACGCGTCGCTGTCAAAAGATGGCGCGTAAAATTACAGCCTCGTCAAAGAAGTGCAGGACACTTATATACATTATATGCAGGACACTTATATAC
Organism: Rhinoderma darwinii; assembly: GCF_050947455.1. NCBI lineage: Eukaryota > Metazoa > Chordata > Amphibia > Anura > Rhinodermatidae > Rhinoderma > Rhinoderma darwinii. The sequence goes on along the minus strand of NC_134697.1, from coordinate 5,658,351 downwards.
ATTATATGCAGGACACTTATATACATTATATGCAGGACTCTTATATACATTATATGCGGGACACTTTTATACATTATATGCGGGACACTTATATACATTATATGCGGGACACTTATATACATTATATGCGGGACACTTATATACATTATATGCGGGACACTTATATACATTATATGCGGGACACTTATATACATTATATGCAGGACAGTTATAAACATTATATGCGGGACACTTATATACATTATATGCAGGACACTTATATACATTATATGCGGGACACTTATCTACATTAAATGCAGGACACTTATATACGTTATATGCGGGACACTTATATACATTATATGCAGGGCACTTATATACATTATATGCGGGACACTTATATACATTATATGCAGGACGCTTATATACATTATATGCAGGGCACTTATATACATTATATGCAGGACGCTTATATACATTATATACGGGACTCTTATATACATTATATGCAGGACACTTATATACATTATATGCGGGACACTTATATACATTATATGCAGGACACTTATATACATTACATGCAGGACACTTATATACATTACATGCGGGACACTTATATACATTATATGCAGGACACTTATATACATTATATGCGGGACACTTATATACATTATATGCAGGACACTTATATACATTATATGCGGGACACTTATATACATTATATGCGGGACACTTATATACATTATATGCAGGGCACTTATATACATTATATGCAGGACACTTATATGCATTATATGCGAGACACTTATATACATTATATGCGGGACACTTATATACATTATATGCGGGACACTTATATACATTATATGCAGGGCACTTATATACATTATATGCAGGACGCTTATATACATTATATGCGGGACACTTATATACATTATATGCGGGACACTAATATACATTACATGCAGGACACTTATATACATTACATGCAGGACACTTATATACATTATATGCAGGACACTTATATACATTATATGCGGGACACTTATATACATTATATGCGGGACACTTATATACATTATATGCGGGACACTTATATACATTATATGCGGGACACTTATATACATTATATGCGGGACACTTATATACATTATATGCGGGACACTTATATACATTATATGCGGGACACTTATATACATTATATGCGGGACACTTATATACATTATATGCGGGACACGTATATACATTATATGCAGGACACTTATATACATTATATGCGGGACACTTATATACATTATATGCGGGACTCTTATATACATTATATGCGGGACACTTATATACATTATATGCAGGACACTTATATACATTATATGCGGGACACTTATATACATTATATGCGGGACACTTATATACATTATATGCAGGACACTTATATACATTATATGCGGGGCGCTTATATACATTATATGCGGGACGCTTATATACATTATATGCGGGACACTTATATACATTACATGCGGGACACTTATATACATTACATGCAGGACACTTATATACATTACATGCAGGACACTTATATACATTATATGCAGGACACTTATACACATTATATGCAGGACACTTATATACATTATATGCGGGACACTTATATACATTATATGCGGGACACTTATATACATTATATGCGGGACACTTATATACATGATATGCGGGACACTTATATACATTATATGCGGGACACTTATATACAGTATATGCGGGACACCTATATACATTATATGCGGGACACCTATATACATTATATGCGGGACACTTATATACATTATATGCAGGACACTTATATACATTATATGCGGGACACTTATATACATTATATGCGAGACACTTATATACATTATATGCAGGGCGCTTATATACATTATATGCGGGACGCTTATATACATTATATGCGGGACTCTTATATACATTATATGCGGGACACTTATATACATTATATGCGGGACACTTATATACATTATATGCGGGACACTTATATACATTACATGCAGGACACTTATATACATTATATGCAGGACACTTATATACATTATATGCGGGACACTTATATACATTATATGCGGGACACTTATATACATTATATGCGGGACACTTATATACATGATATGCGGGACACTTATATACATGATATGCGGGACACTTATATACATTATATGCGGGACACTTATATACATTATATGCGGGACACCTATATACATTATATGCGGGACACCTATATACATTATATGCGGGACACCTATATACATTATATGCGGGACACCTATATACATTATATGTGGGACACTTATATACATTATATGCGGAACACTTATATACATTATATGCAGGGCACTTATATACATTATATGCATGACACTTATATGCATTATATGCGAGACACTTATATACATTATATGCGGGACACTTATATACATTATATGCGGGACACTTATATACATTATATGCGGGACACTTATATACATTATATGCGGGACACTTATATACATTATATGCAGGGCACTTATATACATTATATGCGGGACGCTTATATACATTATATGCGGGACGCTTATATACATTACATGCAGGACACTTATATACATTACATGCAGGACACTTATATACATTACATGCAGGACACTTATATACATTATATGCGGGACACTTATATACATTATATGCGGGACACTTATATACATTATATGCAGGACACTTATATACATTATATGCGGGACACTTATATACATTATATGCAGGACACTTATATACATTATATGCGGGACACTTATATACATGATATGCGGGACACTTATATACATGATATGCGGGACACTTATATACATTATATGCGGGACACTTATATACATTATTTGCGGGACACTTATATACATTATATGCGGGACACTTATATACATTATATACGGGACACTTATATACATTATATGCAGGACGCTTATATACATTATATGCAGGACACTTATATACATTATATGCGGGACACTTATATACATTATATGCGGGACACATATACATTATATGCAGGACACTTATATACATTATATGCGGGACACATATAAATTATATGCAGGACACTTATATACATTATATGCGGGACACTTATATACATTATATGCAGGACACTTATATTCATTATATGCAGGACACTTATATACATTATATGCAGGACACTTATATACATTATATGCGGGACACATATACATTATATGCAGGACACTTATATACATTATATGCGGGACACATATACATTATATGCAGGACACTTATATACATTATATGCGGGACACTTATATACATTATATGCAGGACACTTATATACATTATATGCAGGACACTTATATACATTATATGCGGGACACTTATATACATTATATGCGGGACACTTATATACATTATATGCAGGACACTTATATACATTATATGCAGGACACTTCTTTGGACGTAATTTGAGCCATTTTTCATTGAATCCAATGAAGAACAGCTCCAAATTACGGCCGTCAATGACCCCTCGCAAAATGCGAGGACGAGCAATTACGTCTGAAATGACGGAGCTGTTCTCTCCTTAAAATAGCTCCGTAATTTCAGACGTAATGGTCGTTATCGTGTGCACATACCCTCTGAAATAAATCAACCTCATTACATCTATGTGAACGGTCTTCACAGGAAACTTTTTACTCTCATTTTTGGACTCCAACACTCAACCACTTATCATCATCATCATGAATCTGTCAAGCCCGGCACTGACACAAATCTCATCGCGGAAAAAGCTTTCACTTAATAGAGTTTGGACAGAAAGAGTCAATTTTCTGACAATTTGGGCATGCCATGATGGTAAATGATAACACCTCTGCCTCTATATTCCTGAGTACATTCATTCTCCTACAAAATGCCCGTTATTAGTTCATATATCCTACAAATGTCCTACATTGATAAGAAGACAAAAGCCGGGGGAAGGTTAGTGAATTTATGGCTTAATTATTGACCTCCACGACTGGATAATTTGCAATGGGAAGAAATGAAAAAGAGATTTAGTGCCCACATGGACCTGTTACGGGGGCTCAGTCTGCAAATTGTTGCAGGTCTGCGAAAGGAAAAATGTGCGACTCCATACAGGACTCAACACTGATGAGGACCACCATGAGCAGCGTGCCACAACCCAGTGGCATAGCTATATGGGTCACAGCGGCCCCCCCTCCCCCTGCACCAAATCGGTCAATAGAAAATGATGGATTTTGTTGCTGAGCAGCAGAGATACTGTAGTAACTGTGTATTTCTCACTATATGAGATGTGAATACACGTGCCCCAGTTACTATAGTGCCTCCTCGCTCCTGAGTCTTTTTCTCCTGTTTTTATAATGTACAATATAATACATTTAGTACAAATAAGGCCCCATGCACATGACCGTAAAAATCCTCCGCAATTACGGAACCATTCAGTTCTATTGGCCTCAGACACCTTTCCGTATCACTACGCATGGGTGTCCGTGCCGTAGAAGTATACCGCAAAAGATTGGACATGTCCTATCTTTTGCTTTTCACGGGACGTGCTCCCATTCTTTGTATGGCCGTGTGCATGAGGCCTAACTGAGGATTCGTTTCAAACCTCTGGAAGTTAGGCAGGGGGCTTCTGTTTTATAAACTAAGGCCTTCTGCACATGGCTGTAGCCGTGTCCACCGTCTGTGATTATGGCAAGGATGGGCCGCTTGTCATCCGCAATCCCGGACCGTTCCCACACAAGATGTGCATTGATTTAAATGAGCCCGGACTGCAATTGCGGACCGTATAACGACATGTCTTATTTTTTTTTGCGGTCCGTGCGCCGGGCAATGCACGCGGAAACCACGGTCGTGTGCAGTGGTCCATAGGATAGCATGTGTTCTATACTATCCACAATTGCGGATAGTATACGGCCACAAATGCCTGGTCGTGTATATGTGGCCAAAGACATACATATGTAGCCATCTTTATCTTCACTTTTAACACATTAAATACGCAGTGGCAAGAAACTTTAACTTGACTTTTTCAATGACTTTTCAATGGCTTTTGTTGTGTGATATCACGCTGCAGCAAGTTATCAGTCAAGATAAAGATGGCTACATCTGTACAGTATGTCTTCAGTTATATAACAAAAATATTATTGTAGAGCTGAGGGCGATCTTTTCAGACCACGGCCCCAGGCATAGTATCAAATGTTGCTCAAGAACCTGTAAACCTCTACAGAGCGGTATATAGGTTTGCTTCACCCGAGGCAAAGACTCACTTTACTGCACTAGCCCTGTATCTAAATACCCTGCCCAAAGTAGAGTGACTTCTTGGTGCACTCCTTGGCACCTGTAACACTTGCCCTGCCACTCCTCTCTCTGGCTATGTCCCTATCTACAGTAAAGATACATTGTACAGATGTAGTCATCTTTATCTAGACTTAACGCATTAAATATACAGTGGTGAGAAACTTTAACTTGCCCTTTTCAATAACTTTTCAATGTTTTTGTTGTGTGATATCACGCTGCAGCAAGTTATCAGAGTCAAGATAAACTTGGCTACATCTGTATAGGTTATTCATGTAATTTGTTGTAACTGGTTTATCTTGGTTCATGCAGCGTCGTTCTGCCCCTTCCTGAATTTAGTCCCAGTACGTGTGTATGAGGAGGAGCAGTATTTGTGCTTTTCATAAATACCTGGAGACCAGAAAGAAATCAGAGGCTGCTCCTCCGGGAACAGATGGCTACGGACACTTCAGGTTGCATTAGTTCTTTTATAGGTGCTATAAATATGGAAGTGCTGAATAGTTAACGTGTCTGTGTGCTAAACAAACAGAAGGATTCTGTACAACAACATCCTATTGACACACAGCATTAAGAACGAGACTATTTATTTTTGCATGGTCGGATGCTCGGTGTACAGGATATGTGTGAAGATCAAGCCTTACTGTTATGTGTCAGACTGGGATAATATTCCTTGTCAGTAATGTAGCAAATCTATCCATAACATTATACATTTCACAACTATGTTGCAAAATAATAAATACAATGAAACAAAAATAGTCACCAATTTATCTCCCCCCACGACAAGATTCTGTCTCATACGCCGAGATGTATCGTCTGTCTTCTGACACCATATGTTAGTGGTCACATAACATAATGAAAACCTTTAGTCTTGGACTATGCGGGCAGTTTTTGGCGATATAATATTACCTAATATGGTCTATAACGCCAAAACTTCTGCTTTTTTTGTCACTTTTCACTATTTTCTTTAAGGGCACGTTCACACGTGGCAGAGTTTTTCCGCTGGAAATGTTGGTGCAATTACGCAACGAATCTGCAGCATCATGTGCATATTTGACAGGTAATTCAGACGTTGCAGATATCACAGCGGACTCGCCACAGTTTTCAGTTTTTGCATTGCAAAGGCTGAAATCTGCAGTGAAATTCCGCTGCTTCTCCGCAACAGTCCGTGCATGCTGCGGAGGGAAAATTCCGCACCGCAGCCTATGGTCCGCAGTGGAGTTTTCCGCAACGTCTGAACTAACTTGCCTAAAAATGTATTGAAACAAATGTAAAAAACGGCCGCTGGAGAATTCCACTGCGGACTGTCCGCAGCGGAATTCCATAGCAATTCTGCCACGTCTGGAGGTGCCCTAATTCAGCAGGTCCCTCTTGTTCCCATAAGGGTTTGGCACATGCCAATGCTTGGCCCGACAGCAGGGAGACCATAAACGAAATCTTGGTCTGGTCAGTCGACATGCAGATGGAAATGGATCTGGCAATGGTTTATGAAACTGCAAAGCCTTGGGACCCCCATCATAGTGTCGCGGTAGATGAACCCCAGTTGGAGTTGGTGGTGGAGTTGCTGGAACTGGAGCCTGTTGAACGGGAAATGCTGGAGGAGAATTAACTCTCTGTTGAGCAGTCATAGTGTTCATAAACTGCAGCATCTGATCTTGATGTTTGGGATTGCCAGTGGGATCCAAGGCCTGAGCAAACTGTAAGGACCAGCGGGTTATAGACTCACTGGGCTACTCAACCGGTTTGACGTTGGGCCACCTCTAAGGGCATTATCTAAGTAGCCTCCCAGGTATTTACCCTTAAACCACCATACAGGGATCTGGACTTCATTGTGGGGAGACTACCAGGTTGCTACCTCTTGAGGTGGTCCCGATGTGAGTAGCAGCTGGCCCAGAAGACCAGGAGACCACAGTGTCGTACATCGAGGTTACAGGCAGTGGCAGATGATACCTTGGCAGACAGGTGTGGATCTGAAGACACAGTTCACACCAGGCAGTAAGCCTCAGGCTTCATAGTGTGTAACAAGATACGTACTGGTAGAAGGTAACAGGACACAGACTGGTAGCGGGTATACGGACTAATAGCAGGTAGCTGGATAAAGACTGGTAGCTGGATACAGACTGGTAGCGGGTAGCTGGATACAGACTGGTAGCGGGTAGCTGGATACAGACTGGTAGCGGGTAGCTGGATACAGACTGGTAGCGGGTAGCTGGATACAGACTGGTAGCGGGTAGCTGGATACAGACTGGTAGCGGGTAGCTGGATACAGACTGGTAGCGGGTAGCTGGATACAGACTGGTAGCGGGTAGCTGGATACAGACTGGTAGCGGGTAGCTGGATACGGACTGGTAGTGGGTAGCTGGATACAGACTGGTAGTGGAAAGCTGGATACAGACTGGTAGTGGAAAGCTGGATACGGACTGGTAGTGGGTAGCTGGATACAGACTGGTAGTGGAAAGCTGGATACGGACTGGTAGTGGGTAGCTGGATAAAGACTGGTAGCGGGTAGCTGGATACGGACTGGCAGCGGGAAGCTGGATACAGACTGGTAGCGGGATACAGACTAATAGTGGGTAGCTGCATAAATCTATAGACGTTCTCCTGGACGTGATTTTCTGTTGTGGTTATTCTCATGATATTTTGATAATTCCGGCATTTGGTGGCGCGTGCTGCTTAATCTCCACACTGTGCGGTTGCTGCTCTGTCTAATAACAGACAGGATAATATGTGTCTCCTAGCGAGCGATCTTCTATTTGTTAACCCAGCAGTACGCCTTTCAGATTTGCCTGTACTTGATGACAGGAAATCCACAAACCCCAAAAAAAGATTAAAAAAACGACCGCTGACTTAGCACTGTGGAAATTGGAAAACAGCACGGAGTTCACAGAAGAGAAGACATGCGGCCGAGTGAGGAGGAGAATTTCATCATTTCTGCATCCACATCTCTTCCTGTGCTCTACATGGATGTCAATGTTTTGCCCCCTGGTCCCTCCCCGCCCCGGGATCAGACACCTCGATTTATTACACGACTAATAGACACCCTACTTTTGCGATATTATCCCTTGGAAACAACCCAATGGGTCAGAAGCATTACCAAATTAAAGCAACTTTCCAGGCTCCTCCCTCTTATTCAGGCTCCTCCCATTGATCTATGTGCTGGATTTTTCTGATAATCCATTTTTTTCTCACTGGTGGTTTAGTTGCTCGCAGCTTATAATCATTATTTTCTATATGTATGGGGCAACTTGCTATTAACCAAGCAGAGCTGCAGGCCCCGTGGTTGTCATTGTTACGGGGGCCATTGTCATAAAGGCACTGTGGTGGTCACTGGTATAGGGAGACTGTGGCTGTCGCTGTTATGGGGCACCGTGGTTGTCATTTTGATCGGGACACTGTGACTATCACTGTTCTTGGAGCATTGTGAACCATTTTGATTTTAGCTTATAATAAGGTTTTGTTTTTTTTCCCTTTTCGAAAATGCAAAATTTCCATTCACATTAAGGGCACGGCCAGACGTGGCGGATTTCCTCCGCAGCTGTCCGCATCAATGCCGCACCTAATCCGGGTTGCGGATTACGGCTGCGGATCTGCCCAAAATGTGCAGTAAATTGATGCGGACTAGCTGCTGCGGACTGCGGGAAAAGTGCTTCCCTTCTCCCTATCAGTGCAGGATAGAGAGAAGGGACCGCACTTTCCCTAGTGAAAGTAAACGAATTTCATACTTACCGGCCTTTGTCTTGGTGACGCGTCCCTCTTTCGGCATCCAGCCCGACCTCCCTGGATGACGCGCCAGTCCATGTGACCGCTGCAGCCTGTGCTTGGCCTGTGATTTGCTGCAGCCGTCACTTAGACTGAAACGTCATCCTGGGAAGCTGGACTGGAGAGCAGGGAGTTCTCGGTAAGTATGAACTTCTATTTTTTTACAGGTTGCTGTATATTGGGAACGGTAGTCACTGTCCAGGGTGCAGAAACAGTTACTGCCGATCGCGTAACTCTTTCAGCACCCTAGACAGTGACTATTTACTGACGTCTCCTAGCAACGCTCCCGTAATTCCGGGAGCCCCATTGACTTCCTCAGTCTGGCTGTAGACCTAGAAATACAAAGGTCCAGCCAGAATGAAGAAATGTCATGTTAAAAAAGCAAGACGCATCCGCAGCACACATAACATGTGCATGACAGCTGCGGACTTCATTGCGGAATTTAGAATCTCCATTGAAGTCAATGGAGAAATTCCGCCATGAGTCCGCAACCAGTCCGCCACAACTCCGCAACATCCATTGTATGCTGCGGACACCAAATTCCGCTCCGCAGCCTATGCTCCGCAGCGGAATTTTACGCATCGTCTAAACGAACACTTCTAAATAGAAGTGGAAGTCAATGGAGAAACGGCTCCGCTGCGGAATAACGCTGCGGAGTGTCCGCAGCGGAATTCAAGTGAAATTCCGCCACGTGTGAACCCAGCCAAAATGAAAATGCTGAGACTGGCGGAAAATATGTGTAATTTGGTTAACATCTGGCTCAGTAGAAAACAGAGGGTGGTGATTAATATAATGCTACAGAGGGATTTGGGGAAGCTGGAGGCTTGGGCAGAGAAATGACAAATAAAGTTTAATGTTGATAAATGTAAGGTCATGCACTTGGGCCGAGGAAACAGATTTTACAATTATGCATCAAAAGGTAAAACGCTGGATAAATCTACCACTGAAAAAGATTTGGGGATATTGGTGGACAGTACATTTACCTTCAGCAACCAGTGTCAGGCAGCTGCTGCAAAGGCAAAAAAAATCATGGGATGCATCAAAAGACGAATAAATGCTCATGACAAGAACATAGTTTTGGCTCCTTATAAATCACAAGTCAGACCACACATGGAATATTGTCTACAATTTTGGGAATCTGTGTATAAGGGCATGCCCAGACGTGGCGGATTTCTTCCGCAACTGTCCGCATCAATGCCGCACAGAATCTGCGTTGCAGATTCTGTTGCGGATCTGCCCAAAATGGACATTAAATTGATGCGGACTGGCCGCTGCGTATTGAGGTGAAAGTACTTCCCTTCTCTCTATCAGTGCAGGATAGAGAGAAGGGACAGCCCTTTCCCTAGTGAAAGTAAACGAATTTCATACTTACCGGCCGTTGTCTTGGTGACGCGCCCCTCTTTAGGCATCCAGACAAACCTCCCTGGATGATGCGACAGTCCATGTGACCGCTGCAGCCAGTGATTGGCCTGTGATTGGCTGCAGCCTGTGATTGGCTGCAGCGGTCACTTAGACTGAAACGTCATCCCGGGAGGCCGGACTGGAGGAAGAAGCAGGGAGTTCTCGGTAAGCATGAACTTCTATTTTTTTTACAGGTTGATGTATATTGTGATCGGTAGTCACTGTCCAAGGTGCAGAAACCGTTACTTCGCTTAACTCTTTCAGCACCCTGGACAGTGACTATTTACTGACGTCACCTAGCAACGCTCCCGTAATTACGGGAGCCCCATTGACTTCCTCAGTCTGGCTGTAGACCTAGAAATACATAGGTCCAGCCAGAATGAAGAAATGTCATGTTAAAAAACCAATACGCTCCGCAGCACACATAACATGTGCATGACATCTGCGGACTTCATTGTGGAATTTAGAATCTCCATTGAAGTCAATGGAGAAATTCCGCAATGAGTCCGCAAACAGTCCGCCACACGTCCGCAACAACCATTGTATTCTGCGGACACCAAATTCCGCACCGCAGCCTATGCTCCGCAGCGGAATTTTCAGCCTCGTCTAAAGGAAGCCTACTAAAAAGAAGTGGGAGGCAATGGAGAAACGGGTCCGCTGCGGATTAACGCTGCGGAGTGTCCGCAGTGGAATTCAAGAGCAATTCCGCCACGTGGGGCTTTGCCCTAATACTGCTCCTATATACAAGAATATAACTACTATAATACTGCCCCCTATATACAAGAATATAACTACTATAATACTGCTACTATATACAACAATATAACTACTATAATACTGCTCCTATATACAAGAATATAACTACTATAATACTGCCCCCTATATTCAAGAATATAACTACTATAAGGGCATGGCCACACGTGGCGGATTTCCTCCGCAACTGTCCGCATCAATGCCGCACCTAATCCGGGTTGCGGATTACGGCTGCGGATCTGCCCAAAATGTGCAGAAAATTGATGCGGACTAGCTGCTGCGGACTGCGGGAAAAGTGCTTCCCTTCTCCCTATCAGTGCAGGATAGAGAGAAGGGACAGCACTTTCCCTAGTGAAAGTAAACGAATTTCATACTTACCGGCCGTTGTCTTGGTGACGCGTCCCTCTTTCGGCATCCAGCCCGACCTCCCTGGATGACGCGCCAGTCCATGTGACCGCTGCAGCCTGTGCTTGGCCTGTGATTGGCTGCAGCCGTCACTTAGACTGAAACGTCATCCTGGGAGGCCGGACTGGAGACAGAAGCAGGGAGTTCTCGGTAAGTATGAACTTATATTTTTTTACAGGTTGCTGTATATTGGGATCGGTAGTCACTGTCCCGGGTGCAGAAACAGTTACTGCCGATCGCTTAACTCTTTCAGCACCCTGGACAGTGACTATTTACAGACGTCTCCTAGCAACGCTCCCGTCATTACGGGAGCCCCATTGACTTCCTCAGTCTGGCTGTAGACCTAGAAATACATAGGTCCAGCCAGAATGAAGAAATGTCAAGTTAAAAAAGCAAGACGCATCCGCAGCACACATAACATGTGCATGACAGCTGCGGACTTCATTGCGGAAATTAGAATCTCCATTGAAGTCAATGGAGAAATTCCGCCATGTGTCCGCCACTGCTCCGCAACAGACAGAGCATGCTGCGGACACCAAATTCCGCTCCGCAGCCTATGCTCCGCAGCGGAATTTTACGCATCGTCTAAACGAACACTGCTAAATTAAAGTGGAAGTCAATGGAGAAACGGCTCCGCTGCGGATTAACGCTGCATAGTGTCCGCAGCGGAATTTAAGTGGAATTCCGCCACGTGTGAACCCAGCCTAATACTGCTCCTATATACAAGAATATAACTACTATAAAACTGCCCACTATATACAAGAATATAACTACTATAATACTGCCCCTATATACAAGAATATAACTACTATAATACTGTCCCTATATACAAGAATATAACTACTATAATACTGTCCCTATATACAAGAATATAACTACTATAATACTGCCCCTATATACAATATAACTACTATAATACTGCCTCTATATACAAGAATATAACTACTATAATACTGCCCCTATATACAAGAATATAACTACTATAAGGGTATGTGCACACACACTAATTACGTCCGTAATTGACGGACGTATTTCGGCTGCAAGTACCGGACCGAACACAGTGCAGGGAGCCGGGCTCCTAGCATCATAGTTATGTACGACGCTAGGAGTCCCTGCCTCGCTGCAGGACAACTGTCCTGTATTGAAAACATGATTACAGTACAGGACAGTTGTCCTGCAGCGAGGCAGGGACTCCTAGAATCGTACATAAGTATGATGCTAGGAGCCCGGCTCCCTGCACTGTGTTCGGTCCGGTACTTTCGGCCGAAATACGTACGTCAATTACGGACGTAATTAGTGTGTGTGCACATACCCTAATACTGCTCCTATATACAAGAATATAACTACTATAATACTGTCCCTATATACAAGAATATAACTACTATAAGGGCGGGTTCACACGTGGCGGAATTTCACTTAAATTCCGCTGCGGACACTCCGCAGCGTTAATCCGCAGCGGAGCCGTTTCTCCATTGACTTTCACTTTAATTTAGCAGTGTTCGTTTAGACGATGCGTACAATTCCGCTGCGGAGCATAGGCTGCGGAGCGGAATTTGGTGTCCGCAGCATGCTCTGTCTGTTGCGGAGCAGTGGCGGACTCATGGCGGAATTTCTCCATTGACTTCAATGGAGAGTCAAAATTCCGCAATGAAGTCCGCAGATATTATGTGTGCTGCGGAGCGTATTGGTTTTACTACCATGACATTTCTTCATTCTGGCTGGACCTATGTATTTCTAGGTCTACAGCCAGAATGAGGAAGTCAATGGGGCTCCCGTAATGACGGGAGCGTTGCTAGGAGACGTCTGTAAATAGTCACTGTCCAGGGTGCTGAAAGAGTTAAGCGATCGGCAGTAACTGTTTCTGCACCCGGGACAGTGACTACCGATCTCAATATACATGTATCTGTAAAAAAACATATAAGTTCATACTTACCGAGAACTCCCTGCGTCTGTCTCCAGTCCGGCCTCCCAGGATGACGTTTCAGTGTAAGTGACGGCTGCAGCCAATCACAGGCCAAGCACAGGCTGCAGCGGTCACATGGACTGGCGCGTCATCCAGGGAGGTCGGGCTGGATGCCGAAAGAGGGACGCGTCACCAAGACAACGGCCGGTAAGTATGAAAATCGTTTACTTTCACTAGGGAAAGTGCTGTCCCTTCTCTCTATCCTGCACTGAATAGGGAGAAGGGAAGCACTTTTCCCGCAGTCCGCAGCAGCTAGTCCGCATCAATTTACTGCACATTTTGTGCAGATCCGCAGCAGAATCTGCAACGCAGATTCTGTGCGGCATTGATGCGGACAGTTGCGGAGGAAATCCGCCACGTGTGGTCATGCCCTAATACTCCTCCTATATACAAGAATATAACTACTATAATACTGCCTCTATATACAATAATATAACTACTATAATACTGCCCCTATATACAAGAATATAACTACTATAATACTGCCTCTATATACAAGAATATAACTACTATAATACTGCCCCTATATACAAGAATATAACTACTATAATACTGCCTCTATATACAAGAATATAACTACTATAATACTGCCCCTATATACAAGACTATAACTACTATAATACTGCCCCTATATACAAGAATATAACTACTATAATACTGCCCCTATATACAAGAATATAACTACTATAATACTGCCCCTATATACAAGAATATAACTACTATAATACTGCCCCCTATATACAAGAATATAACTACTATAATACTGCCCCTATATACAAGAATATAACTACTATAATATTGCCCCTATATACAAGAATATAACTACTATAAGGGTATGTGCACACACACTAATTACGTCCGTAATTGACGGATGTAGTTATGTATGACGCTAGGAGTCCCTGCCTCGCTGCAGGACAACTGTCCCGTACTGAAAACATGATTACAGTACGGGACAGTTGTCCTGCAGCGAGGCAGGGACTCCTAGCATCGTACATAAGTATGATGCTAGGAGCCCGGCTCCCTGCACTGTGTTCGGTCCGGTACTTGCGGCCGAAATACGTCCGTCAATTACGGACGTAATTAGTGTGTGTGCACATACCCTAATACTGCCTCCTATATACAAGAATATAACTACTATAATACTCCTCCTATATACAAGAATATAACGACTATAATACTGCCCCCTATATACAAGAATATAACTACTATAATACTGCCCCTATATACAAGAATATAACTACTATAATACTGCCCTCTATATACAAGAATATAACTACTATAATACTGCCCCTATATACAAGAATATAACTACTATAATAGTGCCCCTATATACAAGAATATAACTACTATAATACTGCCCCTATATACAAGAATATAACTACTATAATACTGCCCCCTATATACAAGAATATAACTACTATAATACTGCCCCTATATACAAGAATATAACTACTATAATACTGCTCCCTATATACAAGAATATAACTACTATAATACTGCCTCTATATACAAGAATATAACTACTATAATACTGCCTCTATATACAAGAATATAACTGCTTTAAAACGGACCTATGTACAAGAATATAACTACTATAATACTGCTCCCTGTATACAAGAATATAATTAATATAATACTGCTACTATATACAAGAATATAACTATTATAATACTGCCACTATATACAAGAATATAACTACTATAATACTGCTCCTATATACAAGAATATAACTACTATAATACTGCCCCTATATACAAGAATATAACTACTATAATACTGCCCCCTATATACAAGAATATAACTACTATAATACTGCCCCTATATACAAGAATATAAATACTATAATACTGCCCCTATATACAAGAATATAACTACTATAATACTGCCCTCTATATACAAGAATATAACTATTATAATACTGCCACTATATACAAGAATATAACTACTATAATACTGCCCCTATATACAAGAATATAACTACTATAATACTGCCCTCTATATAAAAGAATATAACTATTATAATACTGCCACTATATACAAGAATATAACTACTATAATACTGCCCCTATATACAAGAATATAACTACTATAATACTGCTCCTATATGCAAGAATATAACTACTATAATACTGCTCCTATATGCAAGAATATAACTACTATAATACTGCCCCCTATATACAAGAATATAACTACTATAATACTGCCCCTATATACAAGAATATAACTACTATAATACTGCCCCTATATACAAGAATATAACTACTATAATACTGCCCCTATATACAAGAATATAACTACTATAATACTGTCCCCTATATACAAGAATATAACTACTGTAATACTTCTCCTATATACAAGAATATAACTGCTATAAAACGGACCTATGTACAAGAATATAACTACTATAATACTGCTCCCTGTATACAAGAATATAATTAATATAATACTGCTACTATATACAAGAATATAACTATTATAATACTGCCACTATATACAAGAATATAACTACTATAATACTGCTCCTATATACAAGAATATAACTACTATAATACTGCCCCTATATACAAGAATTTAACTACTATAATACTGCCCCTATATACAAGAATATAACTACTATAATACTGCCCCTATATACAAGAATATAACTACTATAATACTGCCCCTATATACAAGAATATAACTACTATAATACTTCTCCTATATACAAGAATATAACTACTATGATACTGCCCCCTATATACAAGAATATAACTACTATAATACTGCTCCCTATATACAAGAATATAACTACTATATTACTGCCCCCTATATACAAGAATATAACTACTATAATACTGCCTCTATATACAAGAATATAACTACTATAATACTGCCCCTATATACAAGAATATAACTACTATAATACTGCCCCTATATACAAGAATATAAGTACTATAATACTGCTCCTATATACAAGAATATAACTACTATGATACTGCCCCCTATATACAAGAATATAACTACTATAATACTGCTCCCTATATACAAGAATATAACTACTATAATACTGCCCCCTATATACAAGAATATAACTACTATAATACTGCTCCTATATACAAGAATATAACTACTATAATACTGCTCCTATATACAAGAATATAACTACTATAATACTGCCCCCTATATACAAGAATAACTCCTATAATACTGCCCCCTATATACAAGAATATAACTACTATAATACTGCCCGTATATACAAGAATATAACTACTATAATACTGCCCCTATATACAAGAATATAACTACTATAATACTGCTCCTATATACAAGAATATAACAACTATGATACTGCCCCCTATACACAAGAATATAACTACTATAATACTGCTCCCTATATAGAAGAATATAACCACTATAATACTGCTCCTATATACAAGAATATAACTACTATGATACTGCCCCCTATATACAAGAATATAACTACTATAATACTGCTCCTATATAGAAGAATATAACTACTATAATACTGCCCCTATATACAAGAATATAACTACTATAATACTGCTCCTATATACAAGAATATAACTACTATAATACTGCCCCTATATACAAGAATATAACTACTATATTACTGCCCCCTATATACAAGAATATAACTACTATAATACTGCCCCCTATATACAAGAATATAACTACTATAATACTGCCCCTATATACAAGACTATAACTACTATAATACTGCCCCCTATATACAAGAATATAACAACTGTAATACTTCTCCTATATACAAGAATATAACTGCTATAAAACGGACCTATGTACAAGAATATAACTACTATAATACTGCTCCCTGTATACAAGAATATAATTAATATAATACTGCTACTATATACAAGAATATAACTATTATAATACTGCCACTATATACAAGAATATAACTACTATAATACTGCTCCTATATACAAGAATATAACTACTATAATACTGCCCCTATATACAAGAATATAACTACTATAATACTGCCCCTATATACAAGAATATAAGTACTATAATACTGCTCCTATATACAAGAATATAACTACTATGATACTGCCCCCTATATACAAGAATATAACTACTATAATACTGTTCCCTATATACAAGAATATAACTACTATAATACTGCCCCCTATATACAAGAATATAACTACTATAATACTGCTCCTATATACAAGAATATAACTACTATAATACTGCTCCTATATACAAGAATATAACTACTATAATACTGCCCCCTATATACAAGAATAACTCCTATAATACTGCCCCCTATATACAAGAATATAACTACTATAATACTGCCCGTATATACAAGAATATAACTACTATAATACTGCCCCTATATACAAGAATATAACTACTATAATACTGCTCCTATATACAAGAATATAACAACTATGATACTGCCCCCTATACACAAGAATATAACTACTATAATACTGCTCCCTATATAGAAGAATATAACCACTATAATACTGCTCCTATATACAAGAATATAACTACTATGATACTGCCCCCTATATACAAGAATATAACTACTATAATACTGCTCCTATATAGAAGAATATAACTACTATAATACTGCCCCTATATACAAGAATATAACTACTATAATACTGCTCCTATATACAAGAATATAACTACTATAATACTGCCCCTATATACAAGAATATAACTACTATATTACTGCCCCCTATATACAAGAATATAACTACTATAATACTGCCCCCTATATACAAGAATATAACTACTATAATACTGCCCCTATATACAAGAATATAACTACTATAATACTGCCCCCTATATACAAGAATATAACTACTGTAATACTTCTCCTATATACAAGAATATAACTGCTATAAAACGGACCTATGTACAAGAATATAACTACTATAATACTGCTCCCTGTATACAAGAATATAATTAATATAATACTGCTACTATATACAAGAATATAACTATTATAATACTGCCACTATATACAAGAATATAACTACTATAATACTGCTCCTATATACAAGAATATAACTACTATAATACTGCCCCTATATACAAGAATGTAACTACTATAATACTGCCCCCTATATACAAGAATATAACTACTATAATACTGCCCCTATATACAAGAATATAACTACTATAATACTGCTCCTATATACAAGAATATAACTACTATGATACTGCCCCCTATATACAAGAATATAACTACTATAATACTGCTCCCTATATACAAGAATATAACTACTATATTACTGCCCCCTATATACAAGAATATAACTACTATAATACTGCTTCTATATACAAGAATATAACTACTATAATACTGCCCCTATATACAAGAATATAACTACTATAATACTGCCCCTATATACAAGAATATAAGTACTATAATACTGCTCCCTATATACAAGAATATAACTACTATATTACTGCCCCCTATATACAAGAATATAACTACTATAATACTGCCTCTATATACAAGAATATAACTACTATAATACTGCCCCTATATACAAGAATATAACTACTATAATACTGCTCCTATATACAAGAATATAACTACTATAATACTGCCCCCTATATACAAGAATAACTCCTATAATACTGCCCCCTATATACAAGAATATAACTACTATAATACTGCCCGTATATACAAGAATATAACTACTATAATACTGCCCCTATATACAAGAATATAACTACTATAATACTGCTCCTATATACAAGAATATAACTACTATGATACTGCCCCCTATACACAAGAATATAACTACCGTATATATCGGCGTACAAGACGACTTTCTACACCCTTAAAAAAATGTCAAAAGTGTGGGGTCGTCTTATATGCCGGATATTGTCGGATATTAGGGATGCACGTTGCAGCCGCACAGCTCAGTATAGTACACATGACTATGAGAGCGGGGCTGCGGCTGTGTAATTCAGCCACAGCCCCGCTCCTGAGTCCTGACATATGCGCGCGGGGTCAGCATCATGTGATGCGGCCGGCGCTGCACTAATGATCTGCGGCACTGAAGACAGAACATGGCGGGCGCGCTACAAAGCACCCCCATGTTGTCTTCAGTGCCTGAACTGCCGCTCATTAGTGCAGCGCCGGCCGCATCTCCTCATGCTGACCGCGCGCGCACTTCCTGTCAGGAGCGGGGCAATGGCTGTATTACACAGCCGCAGCCCCGCTCTATAACGCCGGAGATCAGAGAACCTCTCATCTCCGCCGTTATTCCCGTGAATGCTGCGATCACAGCTGACTGCAGCATTCAGGGGAAAGTGAGAAGGGGGGATGCCCCTGGATCGCGTCACAGGGAATTCCTGTGACGCGATCGAGGGCCATACCATATATGGGCAGACAGCCCAGGGTCTATTGACGGACCCCAGGGCTGTCTGACCATATCTCTTGTTGTTAGGATATACCCAAGTATGTCCTAACAACTGCCTGTGTGCTATCCGTCCACAGGCTAATGTACTGGCACATATCTGATATATGTCAGTACATTAAAGTTTAAAAATAAAGTAAAAACAAAGTATGGTTACATTTTAAAAAAAATACACCTTCACCTTTTTTACAATAAACATTAAAATAAGTCTCAATACATAAAATACACACATTCAGTAATGGCGCGGACAACAATGTTTTTGCATCATTTATGATGTGTACGCTGTAAAAAAATGAAATAAACACGGCTTTCATTCACTTATTAATGTGAGGCGCGAGGTGCGATGAATTTACCCTCCATGTTCCTCACATTAATAGTAATTAACCCCATCATGTACCTCGCCTATCTGCGCATGCGCGAGTTCAAAGAGACAGAGTCCTGGGTCCTGCCGCCGATGGCCATAGTGAAGCGCTCCTGCACGAAATGGTGAGTATATCTTAAATTCTATATTTTAAGGGTAAAAGTTGGGGGTCGTCTTATACGCCCAGTCGTCTTATACGCCGACATATACGGTACTATAATACTGCTCCCTATATAGAAGAGTATAACTACTATAATACTGCTCCTATATACAAGAATATAACTACTATGATACTGCCCCCTATATACAAGAATATAACTACTATAATACTGCTCCTATATAGAAGAATATAACTACTATAATACTGCCCCTATATACAAGAATATAACTACTATAATACTGCTCCTATATACAAGAATATAACTACTATAATACTGCCCCTATATACAAGAATATAACTACTATATTACTGCCCCCTATATACAAGAATATAACTACTATAATACTGCCCCCTATATACAAGAATATAACTACTATAATACTGCCCTCTATATACAAGAATATAACTACTATAATACTGCCCCTATATACAAGCATATAACTACTATAATACTGCCCCTATATACAAGAATATAACTACTATAATACTGCCCCTATATACAAGAATATAACTACTATAATACTGCTCCTATATACAAGAATATAACTACTATAATACTGCCCCTATATACAAGAATATAACTACTATATTACTGCCCCCTTTATACAAGAATATAACTACTATAATACTGCCCCCTATATACAAGAATATAACTACTATAATACTGCCCTCTATATACAAGAATATAACTACTATAATACTGCCCCTATATACAAGAATATAACTACTATAATACTGCCCCTATATACAAGAATATAACTACTATAATACTGCCCCTATATACAAGAATATAACTACAAATATAAATCACTTTTTTCTTTCAATATAAACATTTTGTGAAGGTATAAATCACTTATAGTCATATTCGGTGATTACACCACATAATTATTCGCAGTACGTCTGTTACATATTTTCATTTCTCTCTAAATTGTATTAGGGAAAAAAAAATAAACAAATGAACAATATGTTATTTCAAGAGGGAATATAAAAATTAAAATTCTACCCGGCATTGCAAAACGACTTTTAAATGAGGTCTCGATGTGAGTTTCTAATACACGTTATTAATTAGCCGCGGCTTTCGTTGACGTAACTGCGATACAACTAACGATGTCCCACATATTTTTCTGTTTATGAACGGCTGAGCGGACCATATGATGATTAAGTATCTTTTCATGCGACACAATGTAACAAAAACCCTTCACAACTAATTATCTTTTTTATTTTCTAATTACTTAACAGCATTTAATGAATAGATAGAAATTCAATTTGGCTCCAAAATAGAGAAACTCAACATTTCTATGAATTTTATCATATTACGATTCACATTCACTTAATTATCTTTTTTTTTAATGTAACCACAACATATTTAATAACAAACTTTTGTTTTTAAAATGTGGATTATATGTAATTACCGCTATCGGGAACCAATCGTGTCCAAAGGACTTAATAGGATGGGAAAAATTACTAGGCACACGATCATTTCATCTTTTCTGTATTATGTATTCACTGGATGTTCATTTTACTTCAATTTTGTTATTGAATGTTTATTGCATTTTATGTTTTTGATTGATTGATTGATTGATTGATTCATTCATTCATTCATTCAGCATTTATTTAAATATATCTTCCCCATCTACTAATTGTATATTATTTAATCTTTTACATCTAATTTCATTGCATTATTTTCATTGTCACTCAATGTTCATTACTTTTCATATATTCGTTCATTTTTTCATCATTTATTCATTACTTATCCAACATGCATCTTCCTCATTCATTAAATGAAAATTATTTATTCTAATATCTCTAATTCAACTCATTCATTCATTCATTCATTCCATTCATCTATTCGTTCGTTCGTTCATTTTTTTCATTCATTCATTCAGCCGTTCGTTCATTATTCATTTTGCACTACCAATGTCACAGATGGAAAACATACCGAAGTATATAAAAATCCATTCACCAAAAAAAAATATGTGGGGGATTGGGGGTTGTGAATAAGGAATGGTACATGGCTGGCTGAGAATCTGGGATTGTTAGACTTTCTAGTTCTTTGAAGAGAGAACATGAGGAGAATGAAAATCCAGACCAGCAAAGTAGCAATAGCAAACAAATTCTAACAAATCTGCTGCAGCACCAAATTGCTAAACCCTTCTCACCTCTTTCTCATGCCGAAAATGACGCCAGAATGACGCTGGACATGGGATGGCTCGACACTCCTGATTGGCTGTTCTGCTTTGTGATTCAGCTCAATAAAATCTGAAAATATTCTACATTAGCCATCGAGCATCACAGGGGTCCGCACTGTGGTGTTGTAGCACTGGAGTCCTGGGTTTGACTCTGACCACGGGCAGCACCTGCATGGATTTTGTATGTTCTCCCCTTGTTTGTATAAGGCTCTCCGATTTCGTCCCATCCCAAAAAATATGCACTGTTTGTGAGCTGGTTACAGTTATTGTCAATCTTTGTACTGCGGTGTACAATATGTTGGTGCTATAGGAGCAACACAAATAATTACGTTAAAAACGTTTATTTTTTTTTACACACAGATGATCTTTGGCATGCCCCATTAAAAGGACAACATCCAATACCCACACCCACATTAATAAATAGATATCGTATAACTAACAAAGTACTTATTGTGGAAAGGGTCCAGACCCCAAATAGATAAGGTGCAAGTGCTAAAGAATGAACCAATATTCATTAAATAATGAAAAAAAAAAAAAATGCCCAATAATAAGTTAAATAAATTCATGTTTATATTCAATGTGATATGAGAAACATTTTGATCAAAGTTTTCTGCCAAATAATTGAGCCAATGAAGGCAGTGATGTCATTGTTGGAATTATTATTATTATACTCTGAGTCCCACCAAGTGGATACTAAGCCAATAAAGCAGATAATCCATACGTGGCCATAGAGAAAAGAAGTCCTAGCGCACATCACCGTGAATGACGGCTTCCTCAGGGGTCCGGACCATTGCTAAAATTGAGGAAATTGTTTATCCCCTTTATTTGCTTTCATTTGTTTTTTCACATTATTCATTTTATAAGTTATTTCTGACATATGAATTTACAAATATTTATACCATATGAAATCTAATTACAGAGTTACATAGGTTAAATAAAGACACCGGTTCATCAAGTTCAACCTTTCTCAATAAATTACCCGTCATTCATTGCTGGCTTAATTATAACCCTCAATGCCATTCGTCAATAAATAATCATCAATCCTTTTTATAGTATCTGCCATCACTACCTCTTGGGTTCGGGCATTCCATAGTGTGACTGCTCTAACTGTAAAGAACCCTTTCCTATATTGATGTCTGAAACGTCTTTAACCCATATGCAATGAATGTCCCCTGGTCCTTTGTATAGTCCTTGGAGAGAACAGATCATGTGCTAGTTCTCTGTATTGACCACACATATACTCATACATGTTAATAAGATCCCCTCTAAGACATCTTTTTTTCCAAGCTGAACAAGCCCAATTTCTCTAGCCTTTCAAGGTAAGCGACACCTTCCATCCCATTTAATAATCTAGTTGCCCGCCTTTGAATCCTCTCCAGTTCTCCTATGTCCTTTTTACAATGTGGAGCCCAAAACTGAATTCCATATTTAAGATGTGGCCTTACAAGAGATTTATAGAGGAGTAATATTACATTATAGAGGGGTAATATTACATTTATAGAGGGAGTGATATTACATTTATAGAGGAGGTAATATTACATTTATCGAGGAGTAATATTACATTTATAGAGGGGTAATATTACATTTATAGAGGGGTAACATTACATTTATAGAGGGGTAATTTTACATTTGAATCACAGGTTTTTATCTCTCTTATACACCCTGAAATCCTATTTGCTTTTGCAGCTGCTACCTGACATTGAGTGCTGCTGCATAGCTTATTTGTTACCAGAATACCCAGGTCCTTGTCTTGTTCCGTTATTTCCAGTTTTAGGGCATGACCACACGTGGCGGATTTCCTCCGCAACTGTCCGCATCAATGCCGCACAGAATCTGCGTTGCAGATTCTGCTGCGGATCTGCACAAAATGTGCAGTAAATTGATGCGGACTAGCTGCTGCGGACTGCGGTAAAAGTACTTCCCTTCTCCCTATCAGTGCAGGATAGAGAGAAGGGACAGCACTTTCCCTAGTGAAAGTAAACGAATTTCATACTTACCGGCCGTTGTCTTGGTGACGCGTCCCTCTTTCGGCATCCAGCCCGACCTCCCTGGATGACGCGCCAGTCCATGTGACCGCTGCAGCCTGTGCTTGGCCTGTGCTTGGCCGCAGCCGTCACTTAGACTGAAACGTCATCCTGGGAGGCCGGACTGGAGACAGAAGCAGGGAGTTCTCGGTAAGTATGAACTTATATTTTTTTACAGGTTGCTGTATATTGGGATCGGTAGTCACTGTCCCGGGTGCAGAAACAGTTACTGCCGATCGCTTAACTCTTTCAGCACCCTGGACAGTGACTATTTACAGACGTCTCCTAGCAACGCTCCCGTCATTACGGGAGCCCCATTGACTTCCTCAGTCTGGCTGTAGACCTAGAAATACATAGGTCCAGCCAGAATGAAGAAATGTCAAGTTAAAAAAGCAAGACGCATCCGCAGCACACATAACATGTGCATGACAGCTGCGGACTTCATTGCGGAAATTAGAATCTCCATTGAAGTCAATGGAGAAATTCCACCATGAGTCCGCCACTGCTCCGCAACAGACAGAGCATGCTGCGGACACCAAATTCCGCTCCGCAGCCTATGCTCCGCAGCGGAATTGTACGCATCGTCTAAACGAACACTGCTAAATTAAAGTGGAAGTCAATGGACAAACGGCTCCGCTGCGGATTAACGCTGCGGAGTGTCCGCAGCAGAATTTAAGTGAAATTCCGCCACGTGTGAACCCAGCCTTATTCCATTTAATGTATCATGCTATTAATTCGTCCTAAGTGCATTACTTTACATTTATCAATATTAAATGTCATCTGCCATATTTTTGCCCATGCTGCAGCTTAGGCTTCGTTCACATCTGCGTCGGGACTCCAAACTGAAACAAACGGAAACCACAGGTTTCTGTTTGCATCACCATTGATTTCAATGGTGACGGATCCGATGCAAATGGTTTCCGTCTGTCTCCGTTGTGGAAGGGTTCTGTTGTTTTGACGGAATCAATGCCGTAGTCGACTGCGCTATTCATTCCGTCAAAACAACGGCAACCTTACACAACGGTGACAAACGGAAACCATTTGCATCGGATCTGTCACCATTGAAATCAGTGGTGATGCAAACAGAAACCTGTGGCTTCCGTTTGTTTCAGTTTGGATTCTGTTCATCTGAACGTGCCCTATGTGGGAATGGGTATTGGTGGTGTCCTTATCGTCGGGCCAAAGATCCTCTATGTGTGATTTTTATTACATTTTTATTTTTGTTTGTTAGTGGTTTTTGAGGTTTAATTGTAAAAAAAAATTAAAAAAAATACTTTGTATTTTCTCACTGGACTGTGCACTTTGTTTTTTTTTTTACCTATTTTTGAATGATCTTTTTCATTGTCAGTGAATGTTAATTTTATTCCTTCTATTTCAATAATTTATTCATTGAAAATTCATCTTCCTCTCTCATCAACTGAACATTATTTTGTCTACTATCTCTAATTTAACTTTGACTTTTTCTTTGTCACTGAATGTTCATTGCATTTGATGTATTTCATTCATATTTCATTCATTCAACATTCATCTTCCTCGCTCATTTATCCAACATTTATTTCCTCTAATATTTCTAATTCATCCTAATCTGTTTAATAGTCACTTAATAGTCCTTACATGCCATCTACTCTATAGATTCATTCATCGATTGTTCATTTAACATTCATTTTCCTCATTCATTAACGGAATATTTCACAGGCGGAACATGAAGCTCCTGGTCCACAATGAAAAATCTCTAACAGGGCCCCAACTTATCCTGTACCATTTATAAGAATGAAGTCCTATCATGAGACAGAGGGGCCTTTGGGTCCCCTTTAGGTACCAGGGCGCAGATATGACTATCTCTGCACCCCTTATAGCTACGCCCCTGGAACAATTATTCCATCTAATATCTTATATTCAGTTATTTCATTTCATCTTTGTTGTCACTGAATGTTTTTTTTTACATGTATTTCATTCATTCATTCATTCATTCATTCATTCATTCATTCACATTAATCTAACTCATTCTATAAACATTTATTCCATCTAATATCTACAAATAACTAATTTATTACTTACCTTATTCCTTCATTCACTGAACATTTATCTTCTCACTCACAAATTGTCCTCCTCATATATTCATTCATTTTTTTGTTGTCGGTTTTAAAGTTATGTAATTTTCACCAAGCCAAATTATCTAATATAAATCTTTTACTTATTTATTTATGCATTACTTTCTTAGTTCATTCATTAATTCATTCTTCTATTGGGTAATTAATTCCATAAAAATACTTGCCTCATGCATTTATTGATTTTGTTTCTTCATATACAGATTATTTCACATTCGCTCAATAACTTTAACTATTTAATCTTATTGTAAGGTATTCTCTTAATTTTTATCTACATTATTAATTTATATAATTTGTCAGTTTACTAATTCACTGAACACACGTTGCATGTTACCTACCCCATTCTGTCATCTATCTGTCATCTATTAAAAATAATTGTATCTGCCTCAACTTTCTCTACCATTTCATCCACTAGAAAGTCCTATCTGTTGCCATCATTCATTCATTCATTCATTCATTCATTCATTCATTTATTCATTCATTCAATCTGCTCAATGAATATTGATTCTCATTAACTGGGCATCAACTTATTAATTCACTCCCTCAATCAATAAAAAAACAACAAATCAATCAATCAATCAATCAATCATTCAATCATTCAATCAATCAATCAATCAATCAATCGATCTCTTCTGCCTCACTAAAGTCATTCTTACCCCATAATTTTAATCAAATCTTCAAGGATGCCAAATGAGCCTCTGAATAGCCACTAAATGGGGGAGATTAAAAATATGCTCAGCACCCAATAATACTGATAGCTCACCAATAAAATACCCCAATATAAAGATGTATAGGTATAAGACTGGTTTATTTTTATCTATATAGAGCCATCTGTATAAGTTCAAATTTAAAGAGACAGACCCTATTTTATTTTATTATCCAGCTGCCAGGCAGTATTCTGTCATAAAAGAGTCTGCCTGCTGCTTTGTATGTGTCCCAATGGAAGAAACATTTTCCTCCTTGATAAACAGCAGCGGGGCTCGGATAAGTCACTGTAACAAATAGTTAGAATTTGAAGTGGATTAACAGGAAAGAGCAAAATCACCAAAGTATTGCCGACTTCTAGAAACATTACTGAGGATTAATGATCCTTTTTAGCAGCTCATTGATTTCTTAGTACTGAAGGAACGGAGCACAAACAGCCCGTCCAGGCAAAATGTGCTGTGTATGGCCTCTGTACTGTGCTATAGTGGAAATCTCAGGATTAGTATGTAACACAAAAAGGAAATGCAGCGACAACTCAGAGGAAAGGAATGTAAATCAATAATAAAGACAATGAAACAGAACATATTTCTAAAATAATATTTATTATTAATTCCGATCAGGATAGGGCAAATAATCAATATTTCACTTAGAGAAGCTGGTTCTAGTGCTACTATAATACTGCCCCTTCTATACAAGAATATAACTACTATAATACTGCCCCTTATATACAAGAATATAACTACTATAATACTGCCCCTATATACAAGAATATAACTACTATAATACTGCTCCTATATACAAGAATATAACTACTATAATACTGCTCCTATATACAAGAATATAACTACTATAATACTGCCCCTATATACAAGAATATAACTACTATAATACTGCCCCTATATACAATACTATAACTACTATAATACTGCCCCCTATATACAAGAATATAACTACTATAATACTGCCTCTATATACAAGAATATAACTACTATAATACTGCCCCCTATATACCAGAATATAACTACTATAATACTGCCCCCTATATACAAGAATATAACTACTATAATACTGCCCCTATATACAAGAATATAACTACTATAATACTGCCCCTTATATACAAGAATATAACTAATATAATACTGCCCCTATATACAAGAATATAACTACTATAATACTGCTCCTATATACAAGAATATAACTTCTATAATACTGTCCCTATATACAAGAATATAACTACTATAATACTGCCCTCTATATACAAGAATATAACTACTATAATACTGCTCCCATATACAAGAATATAACTACTATAATACTGCCCCCTATATACAAGAATATAACTACTATAATACTGCTCCTACATACAAGAATATAACTACTATAATACTGCCCCCTATATACAAGAATATAACTACTATAATACTGCCTCCTATATACAAGAATATAACTACTATAATACTACCCCCTATATACAAGAATATAACTACTATAATACTGCCTCCTATATACAAGAATATAACTACTATAATACAGCCCCAATATACAAGAATATAACTACTATAATACTGCTCCTATATACAAGAATATAACTACTATAATACTGCTCCTATATACAAGAATATAACTACTATAATACTGCTCCTATATACAAGAATATAATTACTATAATACTACCCCCTATATACAAGAATATAACTACTATAATACTGTCCCCTATATACAAGAATATAACTACTATAATACTACCCCCTATATACAAGAATATAACTACTATAATACTGTTCCTATATACAAGAATATAACTACTGTAATACTACCCCCTATATACAAGAATATAACTACTATAATACGGCTCCTATATACAAGAATATAACTACTATAATACTGCTCCTATATACAAGAATATAACTACTATAATACTGCCCCCTATATACAAGAATATAACTATTATAATACTGCCCCTATATACAAGAATATAACTACTGTAATACTACCCCCTATATACAAGAATATAACTACTATAATACTGCCCCCTATATACAAGAATATAACTACTATAATACTGCCAACTATATACAAGAATATAACTACTATAATATCAGCATTGTGAGAAACTAGACATGGACCGCACAATCCACAGTATACACGTTGATCTGAGCCGCTAGGCATAATTTAGAAACATGAACATGAGGTTCTTTGTAAACATTTTGATCAAACTGTATAAGCCCACTTGCCACTTCACGGCGACCTCTTTAAAGTGGGTCCCTACTCTAGCGGTTGCAGCACCGCATGGCGGCTACCACCACCGCAGCACCACTCCTGCAGAGGGAGCAACCCAGCGGCCCAAAAGCACCCATGCCTTCAGACCGTGCCAAGCCTCCTTGGCTCTGGGCCACGTCATTCCA
Organism: Rhinoderma darwinii; assembly: GCF_050947455.1. Taxonomy (NCBI): domain Eukaryota; kingdom Metazoa; phylum Chordata; class Amphibia; order Anura; family Rhinodermatidae; genus Rhinoderma; species Rhinoderma darwinii. The sequence continues at coordinate 5,628,389 of NC_134697.1, read as the reverse complement.
TCTGTTCACATGTTGTGGTGCTGTATGGTGGTGTCTGTTGCTGTAGTGCTGCACTTGTGGGGGGACGTGGCCCAGAGCCAAGGAGGCTTGGCACGGTCTGAAGGCATGGGTGCTTTTGGGCCGCTGGGTTGCTCCCTCTGCAGGAGTGGTGCTGTGGTGGTGGTAGCCGCCATGCGGTGCTGCAACCGCTAGAGTAGGGACCCACTTTAAAGAGGTCGCCGTGAAGTGGCAAGTGGGCTTATACAGTTTCTCACAATGCTGATATTGTATAGTCTATCCTCCTCATTTCCTTTGTTTTACTTGGTTCCAGCACTCCACGCATTTGAAAAAATACCCAGCTGATTTTAATTCCAGAATGACCTCATAAGTGTTCCTGCTCTTGCTTGTGCTATCAGTTGGCCACTGGGGGCGCATGGCAAGGTGAGCTCATTCCATCTGTTCACATGTTGTGGTGCTGTATGGTGGTGTCTGTTGCTGTAGTGCTGCACTTGTGGGGGGACGTGGCCCAGAGCCAAGGAGGCTTGGCACGGTCTGAAGGCATGGGTGCTTTTGGGCCGCTGGGTTGCTCCCTCTGCAGGAGCGGTGCTGCGGTGGTGGTAGCCGCCATGCGGTGCTGCAACCGCTAGAGTAGGGACCCACTTTAAAGAGGTCGCCGTGAAGTGGCAAGTGGGCTTATACAGTTTGATCAAAATGTTTACAAAGAACCTCATGTTCATGTTTCTAAATTATGCCTAGCGGCTCAGATCAACGTATATACTGTGGATTGTGCGGTCCATGTCTAGTTTCTCACAATGCTGATAACTACTATAATACTCCCCCCTACATACAAGAATATAACTACTATAATACTGCTCCTATATACAAGAATATAACTATTATAATACTGCCCCTATATACAAGAATATAACTACTATAATACTGCCCCTATATACAAGAATATAACTACTATAATACTGCCCCTATATACAAGAATATAACTACTATAATACTGCCCCCTATATACAAGAATATAACTACTATAATACTGCCCCTATATACAAGAACATAACTACTATAATACTGCTCCTATATACAAGAATATTACTACTATAACACTGCCCCCTATATACAAGAATATAACTACTATAATACTGCTCCTATATACAAGAATATAACTACTATAATACTGCTCCTATATACAAGAATATAACTACTATAATACTGCCACTATATACAAGAATATAACTACTATAATACTGCTCCTATATACAAGAATATAACTACTATAATACTACCCCTATATACAAGAATATAACTACTATAATACTGCCCCTATATACAAGAATATAACTACTATAATACTGCCTCCTATATACAAGAATATAACTACTATAATACTACCCCTATATACAAGAATATAACTACTATAATACTGCCACTATATACAAGAATATAACTACTATAATACTGCCCCTATATACAATAATATAACTACTATAATACTGCCTCCTATATACAAGAATATAACTACTATAATACTACCCTCTATATACAAGAATATAACTACTATAATACTGCCCCTATATACAATAATATAACTACTATAATACTGCTCCTATATACAAGAATATAACTACTATAATACTGCTCCTATATACAAGAATATAACTACTATAATACTGCTCCTATATACAAGCATATAACTACTATAAGGCTGGGTTCACACGTGGCGGAATTTCACTTAAATTCCGCTGCGGACACTCCGCAGCGTTAATCCGCAGCGGAGCCGTTTGTCCATTGACTTACACTTTAATTTAGCAGTGTTCGTTTAGACGAGGCGTAAAATTCCGCTGCGGAGCATAGGCTTCGGAGCGGAATTTGGTGTCCGCAGCATGCTCTGTCTGTTGCGGAGCAGTGGCGGACTCATGGCGGAATTTCTCCATTGACTTCAATGGAGAGTCAAAATTCCACAATAAAGTCCGCAGATCTTATGTGTGCTGCGGAGCGTATTGGTTTTACTACCATGACATTTCTTCATTCTGGCTGGACCTATGTATTTCTAGGTCTACAGCCAGACTGAGGAAGTCAATGGGGCTCCCGTAATGACGGGAGCGTTGCTAGGCGACGTCAGTAAACAGTCACTGTCCAGGGTGCTGAAAGAGTTAAGCGATCGGCAGTAACTGTTTCTGCACCCGGGACAGTGACTACCGATCTCAATATACATGTATCTGTAAAAAAATATATAAGTTCATACTTACCGAGAACTCCCTGCGTCTGTCTCCAGTCCGGCCTCCCAGGATGACGTTTCAGTCTAAGTGACGGCTGCAGCCAATCACAGGCCAAGCACAGGCTGCAGCGGTCACATGGACTGGCGCGTCATCCAGGGAGGTCGGGCTGGATGCCGAAAGAGGGACGCGTCACCAAGACAACGGCCGGTAAGTATGAAAATCGTTTACTTTCACTAGGGAAAGTGCTGTCCCTTCTCTCTATCCTGCACTGATAGGGAGAAGGGAAGCACTTTTCCCGCAGTCCGCAGCAGCTAGTCCGCATCAATGTACTGCACATTTTGTGCAGATCCGCAGCAGAATCTGCAACGCAGATTCTGTGCGGCATTGATGCGGACAGTTGCGGAGGAAATCCGCCACGTGTGGTCATGCCCTAATACTGCTCTTATATAAAAGAATAAAACTACTATAATACTGCTCCGATATACAAGAATATAACTACTATAATACTGCTCCTATATACAAGAATATAACTACTATAATACTTCCCCCTATATACAAGAATATAACTACTATAATACTACCCCCTATATACAAGAATATAACTACTATAAGGGCATGGCCACACGTGGCGGATTTCCTCCGCAACTGTCCGCATCAATGCCGCACCTAATCCGGGTTGCGGATTACGGCTGCGGATCTGCCCAAAATGTGCAGAAAATTGATGCGGACTAGCTGATGCGGACTGCGGGAAAAGTGCTTCCCTTCTCTCTATTATCAGTGCAGGATAGAGAGAAGGGACAGCACTTTCCCTAGTGAAAGTAAACGAATTTCATACTTATCGGCCGGAATGTAAATCAATAATAAAGACAATGAAACAGAACATATTTCTAAAATAATATTTATTATTAATTCCGATCAGGATAGGGCAAATAATCAATATTTCACTTAGAGAAGCTGGTTCTAGTGCTACTATAATACTGCCCCTTCTATACAAGAATATAACTACTATAATACTGCCCCCTATATACAAGAATATAACTACTATAATACTGCCTCCTATATACAAGAATATAACTACTATAATACTACCCCCTATATACAAGAATATAACTACTATAATACTGCCTCCTATGTACAAGAATATAACTACTATAATACAGCCCCTATATACAAGAATATAACTACTATAATACTGCTCCTATATTCAAGAATATAACTACTATAATACTGCTCCTATATACAAGAATATAACTACTATAATACTGCTCCTATATACAAGAATATAATTACTATAATACTACCCCTATATACAAGAATATAACTACTGTAATACTACCCCCTATATACAAGAATATAACTACTATAATACTGCTCCTATATACAAGAATATAACTACTATAATACTGCTCCTATTTACAAGAATATAACTACTATAATACTGAAGAAAATGGGGAGGAAGCCTCCAGCTCACCTTTCACACTCCAGTGTGATGTGGATTGTGGATGGCGCTCGGATCCTCGTGTCGGCACACGGCAAGCTAGCGATGAAGGAAGAAGGTAGAAGGTAGGATCCAGCGCTCGGTGTAGTTAAAACGGATTTTCTGTTCCAAGTTTATTGGAGATAGATTAAAAGGAAGTCCAGTTGCTTGTGGTCCTGGGTGAGTGAAAAGTGGAGGTATATGTCCTCGGAGCCTACGCGTTTCGGACGACTATCCGCGTCCTTAAACTTGGCTGTAATGGTTTTTGAAATGAGCGCGCTGTCACTTTATACTTGATCAGCTGATTCATGCGTGTCATTGTCTGAGATGTTTTGGAACGCACAGCCGGAAATGATCTAATTGTACTTAGTCAGCTGTTGGTTGATGCGTGTCATCTTCTGCTTTGCGTTGGAACGCACACCGGCAATGATCGTTGGTTCCTATGTTGTCAGGTGGATCTTTCCCGTAAGTAATAGGATTAATGTAAATCTTTGTCTACCTGGACATTCGGAATTGTATGATGTGTTATAACTGTTTGTACTAAACGTTGTTTGTTGTCGCTAATATTGTGATGATTTGATTGGGACGTTTCGAAATTTTTTTTTTTTTTTTTTTCCCCCAGTGGACTAAACAGCAATCATGGAGTCTGGTTTATATGTGTATCCGGATCCACAAAAACTCCTGAACACCATCATGAACGTTTGTGTTGGCCGTGAGTAATATTAAAACATGAATTTTTACTTGTATACTAGATGATTACGTGCCAAAGTTATATTTATTTGTTGGTCGTAGCTAACATCTAGGGACCTATCGAGCTGGTCTTGATGGGTTGTTGAGTCATGTAAGAATGGCCATAAAAATAAATTGGGATTGGATGTTATAACGTTACTGATGATGTTTGCCCAACAAGGAAATATGCATGAATGCCTTTCAGAATGTGACAGCGTAGTCTACATTAATGATGAGGACTGTGTGGGGAATGTGTAGGAAGGACACAACTGGATCTACAAGGGAATTGGGAACACGTAAGTGGACAACAAGACTAAGTGATAGGTGGATTAAAAGGTGTGCATGACAAAAAGCACATGTTATGCATGCATCACTTGGGGTACTTGTACCTCACATGGATTCATATGATTAGTTCGATTTTAATTTGGGTGAGTCGTTACTCTATCCTGTAATTATGTATATATATGGCTGATATGCTTCTATATATGATGTTATGTTAAATGGCTGGTAATGTTGTATGTGTGATGACTTTTTAGTATAGATACATAAGTTCTTTTCTTAGGTTTAAACCTTTTGGATATCTGGTATTAAGTCTGTATATCCAGTATGCTTCCCTAAGATGGATTTTGTGTTTTATGTCCCCTCCTCGTTTGCACGGATGAATTTTTTCTATTGCGTAGCAACGGAAACATTTAATGGATCTATGATGTTGGGAAATGAAGTGCTTGGCAGCATTTGATATGTTTAAAATATTTTCATTTCTAATATAACTGAGGTGTTCTAGAATTCTTACTTTAAACTTCCGATTGGTACAACCCACGTATTTTAGATTGCATTCAATGCACTCTATGATGTAAATAACGGCTTCAGAGTTGCAATTAATGTAGTTCTGAATGTTGAAACTGTCTTTTTTTGTAGAGTCATTGAAGGTTTTGGTAATTTGAACATGGGAGCACACTTTGCAGGGGTGCTGCCCGCATTTATAGAAACCGGTGGTCTCTAACCATGTTGTTTTGGGTTTTTCGTTGGCTGTGAATAAGGATGGAGACAGGCTGGTACCTAGGGAGGAAGCTTTCCTTGCCACTATTTTGCACCCTCCGGACAATACCTTGCGTAGAGTATCATCTTCCATAAGGATAGGTAGGTAGTCAGTTACTATTTTTTTGATTTGTGTGAACTGATTACTCTGTTGTAGGATCAACGTTGGTTGGTTGTCCGTCTGTTGTGTGTTATGAGTTGAGTCCGCTGTTTTGTTTCGGTGACCTAAAAGTTGGGGTCTGCTTTTTTTGGTCATAATGTGACTGGCCCGATTGAGTGACCATTTGGGATAGCCTCTTTCCTTGAGTCTTTTTTTAATTGATTCTTGTTCAGCTTCAAATTGTTTTGGTGATGTACAGTTCCTTTTAGCACGGTGCATTTCTCCCACCGGAATGGCTTTGATGGTATGTTTAGTATGATTGCTGTTTGCATGTAATATGTTGTTGGTTGCCGTTGGTTTTCGGTGTGTTTTGGTCGAGATGTTTTGACCATTGATACCCATGAGTTCTAAATCCAAGAAGATGATGTTTGTATCATCAAAGTGGTACGTGAATTTTAGATTGTAGTCATTATTGTTGAGAAATTGTGCGAACTCGGGGATGATGTTAGTATCTTCTCTCCAGATAATCAATATATCGTCAATATAACGTCCGTACCATTCTATGCAATGACTGTAAATATTTTCAGTTGAGAAAATATGAAATTGTTCCCACCAAGCCATGACCAGGTTGGCTATTGAGGGGGAGAATTTGGCCCCCATGGATACCCCTTTCAGCTGCAAGTAGTATTTTGAATCAAATTGGAAGTAGTTATGTGTTAGGAGAAAATTAAGTACCTCAAGTATGTATAATTGGAAGTGTACATCATATGTACTATATTTGGTAAGATGATATTCAAGTGCAACATGAGCAATTCGATGTGGGATTGACGTGTATAGTGACACGACGTCGCATGTAAGCCAGCTGTATTTTGTGTTCCAACGTTTGTTGGAAAGTAAATTTAGGACGTGTTTGGTGTCTCTAAGAAAGCCAGGTGTCGTTTGTGCCAATGGTTGTAACAATGTATCTAACCATTCTGAAAGTCTCTCTAATATCGATCCAATGCCTGAGACAATCGGTCTCATAGGTGGAGGGAATAGCTGTTTGTGGATTTTTGGGAGTGCATGGATGATTGGGGTGATTGGTTGATCGATGTAGATAAAGTCCATTTGTTTTTGGTTGATAAACCCACCCTTGAGCCCATCGATAAGTAGTTTTTTCATTGCCAATTGAATTATTTCTGTTGGGTTTTTATCCAATTTTTTGTAGGTGGTTTCATCCGACAGCATGTTTAATATGGAGTTTTTGTAATCTTCTTTATTTAGTACTGTAACGTTGCCCCCTTTATCTGACATTTTGATAATTATTTGTTTGTTATCTTGTAATGATTTTACTGCTTCTTTGAGTTTAATTGACATGTTCTTTGTCGGGCGCTGTCCTTTAAGGTTGTCAGCAAGATGGTGTAGTTCTTTTTCGATGACCATTTGAAATCGATCCATGGAATCTGTACGTGAGCTGATGGGGTAAAATTTAGGGTTTGAAGTTTTAAAATTGAGAGCTGTAGTTACTGTTTGATTTGGCGTTTCATTCCTCATATGATCAAGGCTGACTACCGTTGTTAGTTCTTCAAATGAAAAATCTGGTAGCTGAACCATCAATTCGGGCAGTGGTTGTGCCTGTCTTTCAGTATCTGAAGTTGAGGATGATGTTGGTGTGCCAAAATCTTCTGGTTTTGATTCGTGTTGGATGAAAAAATGCCTTTTGACTGTCAAATTGCGGATAAATTTGTTAATATCAAGTATGGTTTTAAAGAGGTTGAAGTTTTTTCTGGGGGCATAGTTTAAGCCTAGAGATAGGACTTCGTTTTGTTCCACAGTTAGAGGTATGGAAGAAAGATTGGTGACATTGGTAATTAATGTTGTTGGAATTTCCTTGAGCGGAGGCGGCGGTTCTGTTCTGTGTTTGATCGACTTATGTTTTCTGCCGCCCCTCCTTCCCCGTTTTTTGACTGGAACATGTTGTTATCTGATCTGAAGTTGGCGTGTGGATGTGTTCGAATGTTGTCGTCTTCTGAGAAACCGTCAGCCGAGTCTGGTTCTGTGGAGCTAAAACTGACTCTATTCGGTAGATCCCTGATTTGTTTGTGAGTCTGGTTTCTTCTTTTTAAGATTGGTCTCGGTCTGTTGTAATTCCTTGTTTTATGACTCCAATTATAAACTTCGTTGCATGAATAATCTTTAATGTCTCTTTGAAATTTGTTTTTCTTGATATCTGCAATAGCATGATCGAGTTTATCAGTGGCTGATGATGTCCTGGTGTAGAGAAGGGTGAACGAAGGTGAGTTTGAAAAGACTTCCAATGATTTCTTTATGTCCATAATGTTGTCATCTAATTCTTTGAGTTTGAGTTCCTCCTGTTTCGTGATTAATTTCATTAAATTTATCGAGCATGTTGATAGGATTTCATTCCAGTCCTTTAAAAAGTCCTCTGTGTAAATGAAGCTAGGTGTTTTGCGTAACCGTAACCCTCTAGGGATCATATCTTTTGCTATATAGTTTTTTAAGGTAGTGAGATCCCACCAGATTTTGGCCTGTTGGGCTAAGTTTTTTTCTAATTTGTGAAAAAGGTCTTCCATGTCCTGGTTTTCTTCAGTATATTTCTCATAATTGCCAAATACTTTTTCGGCCAATTCTGTGCGAGAAACTTGGGTTTCTTGAGTCATAATACTTTGAAGCTGTTTCAGGCAAAGATTTGAGGTAAGGTACAATGTGCAAGTGAGTTAAAATCAAAGCGTACTTATAGGTCAACCGGCTTGTTGTTCAACACTGTTACTTGTATTATTGATGACAATATTTGCTTGTAGATTAGTAGTGTCTACTTTGTCTAAGTGGCTGGCATATAACACTTCACTTTTCACAACACCCGTCTACGTTGGGACTCGTATGGTATGGGACGTATGTCCGGACTGACTAGTGTTCTTCTTGGAGAAACTAGTGTAAAGGGAGCTCGTGAGGTATAGGTAACCGAACTTGCAAACAGAAGAAAATGGGGAGGAAGCCTCCAGCTCACCTTTCACACTCCAGTGTGATGTGGATTGTGGATGGCGCTCGGATCCTCGTGTCGGCACACGGCAAGCTAGCGATGAAGGAAGAAGGTAGAAGGTAGGATCCAGCGCTCGGTGTAGTTAAAACGGATTTTCTGTTCCAAGTTTATTGGAGATAGATTAAAAGGAAGTCCAGTTGCTTGTGGTCCTGGGTGAGTGAAAAGTGGAGGTATATGTCCTCGGAGCCTACGCGTTTCGGACGACTATCCGCGTCCTTAAACTTGGCTGTAATGGTTTTTGAAATGAGCGCGCTGTCACTTTATACTTGATCAGCTGATTCATGCGTGTCATTGTCTGAGATGTTTTGGAACGCACAGCCGGAAATGATCTAATTGTACTTAGTCAGCTGTTGGTTGATGCGTGTCATCTTCTGCTTTGCGTTGGAACGCACACCGGCAATGATCGTTGGTTCCTATGTTGTCAGGTGGATCTTTCCCGTAAGTAATAGGATTAATGTAAATCTTTGTCTACCTGGACATTCGGAATTGTATGATGTGTTATAACTGTTTGTACTAAACGTTGTTTGTTGTCGCTAATATTGTGATGATTTGATTGGGACGTTTCGAAATTTTTTTTTTTTTTTTCCCCAGTGGACTAAACAGCAATCATGGAGTCTGGTTTATATGTGTATCCGGATCCACAAAAACTCCTGAACACCATCATGAACGTTTGTGTTGGCCGTGAGTAATATTAAAACATGAATTTTTACTTGTATACTAGATGATTACGTGCCAAAGTTATATTTATTTGTTGGTCGTAGCTAACATCTAGGGACCTATCGAGCTGGTCTTGATGGGTTGTTGAGTCATGTAAGAATGGCCATAAAAATAAATTGGGATTGGATGTTATAACGTTACTGATGATGTTTGCCCAACAAGGAAATATGCATGAATGCCTTTCAGAATGTGACAGCGTAGTCTACATTAATGATGAGGACTGTGTGGGGAATGTGTAGGAAGGACACAACTGGATCTACAAGGGAATTGGGAACACGTAAGTGGACAACAAGACTAAGTGATAGGTGGATTAAAAGGTGTGCATGACAAAAAGCACATGTTATGCATGCATCACTTGGGGTACTTGTACCTCACATGGATTCATATGATTAGTTCGATTTTAATTTGGGTGAGTCGTTACTCTATCCTGTAATTATGTATATATATGGCTGATATGCTTCTATATATGATGTTATGTTAAATGGCTGGTAATGTTGTATGTGTGATGACTTTTTAGTATAGATACATAAGTTCTTTTCTTAGGTTTAAACCTTTTGGATATCTGGTATTAAGTCTGTATATCCAGTATGCTTCCCTAAGATGGATTTTGTGTTTTATGTCCCCTCCTCGTTTGCACGGATGAATTTTTTCTATTGCGTAGCAACGGAAACATTTAATGGATCTATGATGTTGGGAAATGAAGTGCTTGGCAGCATTTGATATGTTTAAAATATTTTCATTTCTAATATAACTGAGGTGTTCTAGAATTCTTACTTTAAACTTCCGATTGGTACAACCCACGTATTTTAGATTGCATTCAATGCACTCTATGATGTAAATAACGGCTTCAGAGTTGCAATTAATGTAGTTCTGAATGTTGAAACTGTCTTTTTTTGTAGAGTCATTGAAGGTTTTGGTAATTTGAACATGGGAGCACACTTTGCAGGGGTGCTGCCCGCATTTATAGAAACCGGTGGTCTCTAACCATGTTGTTTTGGGTTTTTCGTTGGCTGTGAATAAGGATGGAGACAGGCTGGTACCTAGGGAGGAAGCTTTCCTTGCCACTATTTTGCACCCTCCGGACAATACCTTGCGTAGAGTATCATCTTCCATAAGGATAGGTAGGTAGTCAGTTACTATTTTTTTGATTTGTGTGAACTGATTACTCTGTTGTAGGATCAACGTTGGTTGGTTGTCCGTCTGTTGTGTGTTATGAGTTGAGTCCGCTGTTTTGTTTCGGTGACCTAAAAGTTGGGGTCTGCTTTTTTTGGTCATAATGTGACTGGCCCGATTGAGTGACCATTTGGGATAGCCTCTTTCCTTGAGTCTTTTTTTAATTGATTCTTGTTCAGCTTCAAATTGTTTTGGTGATGTACAGTTCCTTTTAGCACGGTGCATTTCTCCCACCGGAATGGCTTTGATGGTATGTTTAGTATGATTGCTGTTTGCATGTAATATGTTGTTGGTTGCCGTTGGTTTTCGGTGTGTTTTGGTCGAGATGTTTTGACCATTGATACCCATGAGTTCTAAATCCAAGAAGATGATGTTTGTATCATCAAAGTGGTACGTGAATTTTAGATTGTAGTCATTATTGTTGAGAAATTGTGCGAACTCGGGGATGATGTTAGTATCTTCTCTCCAGATAATCAATATATCGTCAATATAACGTCCGTACCATTCTATGCAATGACTGTAAATATTTTCAGTTGAGAAAATATGAAATTGTTCCCACCAAGCCATGACCAGGTTGGCTATTGAGGGGGAGAATTTGGCCCCCATGGATACCCCTTTCAGCTGCAAGTAGTATTTTGAATCAAATTGGAAGTAGTTATGTGTTAGGAGAAAATTAAGTACCTCAAGTATGTATAATTGGAAGTGTACATCATATGTACTATATTTGGTAAGATGATATTCAAGTGCAACATGAGCAATTCGATGTGGGATTGACGTGTATAGTGACACGACGTCGCATGTAAGCCAGCTGTATTTTGTGTTCCAACGTTTGTTGGAAAGTAAATTTAGGACGTGTTTGGTGTCTCTAAGAAAGCCAGGTGTCGTTTGTGCCAATGGTTGTAACAATGTATCTAACCATTCTGAAAGTCTCTCTAATATCGATCCAATGCCTGAGACAATCGGTCTCATAGGTGGAGGGAATAGCTGTTTGTGGATTTTTGGGAGTGCATGGATGATTGGGGTGATTGGTTGATCGATGTAGATAAAGTCCATTTGTTTTTGGTTGATAAACCCACCCTTGAGCCCATCGATAAGTAGTTTTTTCATTGCCAATTGAATTATTTCTGTTGGGTTTTTATCCAATTTTTTGTAGGTGGTTTCATCCGACAGCATGTTTAATATGGAGTTTTTGTAATCTTCTTTATTTAGTACTGTAATGTTGCCCCCTTTATCTGACATTTTGATAATTATTTGTTTGTTATCTTGTAATGATTTTACTGCTTCTTTGAGTTTAATTGACATGTTCTTTGTCGGGCGCTGTCCTTTAAGGTTGTCAGCAAGATGGTGTAGTTCTTTTTCGATGACCATTTGAAATCGATCCATGGAATCTGTACGTGAGCTGATGGGGTAAAATTTAGGGTTTGAAGTTTTAAAATTGAGAGCTGTAGTTACTGTTTGATTTGGCGTTTCATTCCTCATATGATCAAGGCTGACTACCGTTGTTAGTTCTTCAAATGAAAAATCTGGTAGCTGAACCATCAATTCGGGCAGTGGTTGTGCCTGTCTTTCAGTATCTGAAGTTGAGGATGATGTTGGTGTGCCAAAATCTTCTGGTTTTGATTCGTGTTGGATGAAAAAATGCCTTTTGACTGTCAAATTGCGGATAAATTTGTTAATATCAAGTATGGTTTTAAAGAGGTTGAAGTTTTTTCTGGGGGCATAGTTTAAGCCTAGAGATAGGACTTCGTTTTGTTCCACAGTTAGAGGTATGGAAGAAAGATTGGTGACATTGGTAATTAATGTTGTTGGAATTTCCTTGAGCGGAGGCGGCGGTTCTGTTCTGTGTTTGATCGACTTATGTTTTCTGCCGCCCCTCCTTCCCCGTTTTTTGACTGGAACATGTTGTTATCTGATCTGAAGTTGGCGTGTGGATGTGTTCGAATGTTGTCGTCTTCTGAGAAACCGTCAGCCGAGTCTGGTTCTGTGGAGCTAAAACTGACTCTATTCGGTAGATCCCTGATTTGTTTGTGAGTCTGGTTTCTTCTTTTTAAGATTGGTCTCGGTCTGTTGTAATTCCTTGTTTTATGACTCCAATTATAAACTTCGTTGCATGAATAATCTTTAATGTCTCTTTGAAATTTGTTTTTCTTGATATCTGCAATAGCATGATCGAGTTTATCAGTGGCTGATGATGTCCTGGTGTAGAGAAGGGTGAACGAAGGTGAGTTTGAAAAGACTTCCAATGATTTCTTTATGTCCATAATGTTGTCATCTAATTCTTTGAGTTTGAGTTCCTCCTGTTTCGTGATTAATTTCATTAAATTTATCGAGCATGTTGATAGGATTTCATTCCAGTCCTTTAAAAAGTCCTCTGTGTAAATGAAGCTAGGTGTTTTGCGTAACCGTAACCCTCTAGGGATCATATCTTTTGCTATATAGTTTTTTAAGGTAGTGAGATCCCACCAGATTTTGGCCTGTTGGGCTAAGTTTTTTTCTAATTTGTGAAAAAGGTCTTCCATGTCCTGGTTTTCTTCAGTATATTTCTCATAATTGCCAAATACTTTTTCGGCCAATTCTGTGCGAGAAACTTGGGTTTCTTGAGTCATAATACTTTGAAGCTGTTTCAGGCAAAGATTTGAGGTAAGGTACAATGTGCAAGTGAGTTAAAATCAAAGCGTACTTATAGGTCAACCGGCTTGTTGTTCAACACTGTTACTTGTATTATTGATGACAATATTTGCTTGTAGATTAGTAGTGTCTACTTTGTCTAAGTGGCTGGCATATAACACTTCACTTTTCACAACACCCGTCTACGTTGGGACTCGTATGGTATGGGACGTATGTCCGGACTGACTAGTGTTCTTCTTGGAGAAACTAGTGTAAAGGGAGCTCGTGAGGTATAGGTAACCGAACTTGCAAACAGAAGAAAATGGGGAGGAAGCCTCCAGCTCACCTTTCACACTCCAGTGTGATGTGGATTGTGGATGGCGCTCGGATCCTCGTGTCGGCACACGGCAAGCTAGCGATGAAGGAAGAAGGTAGAAGGTAGGATCCAGCGCTCGGTGTAGTTAAAACGGATTTTCTGTTCCAAGTTTATTGGAGATAGATTAAAAGGAAGTCCAGTTGCTTGTGGTCCTGGGTGAGTGAAAAGTGGAGGTATATGTCCTCGGAGCCTACGCGTTTCGGACGACTATCCGCGTCCTTAAACTTGGCTGTAATGGTTTTTGAAATGAGCGCGCTGTCACTTTATACTTGATCAGCTGATTCATGCGTGTCATTGTCTGAGATGTTTTGGAACGCACAGCCGGAAATGATCTAATTGTACTTAGTCAGCTGTTGGTTGATGCGTGTCATCTTCTGCTTTGCGTTGGAACGCACACCGGCAATGATCGTTGGTTCCTATGTTGTCAGGTGGATCTTTCCCGTAAGTAATAGGATTAATGTAAATCTTTGTCTACCTGGACATTCGGAATTGTATGATGTGTTATAACTGTTTGTACTAAACGTTGTTTGTTGTCGCTAATATTGTGATGATTTGATTGGGACGTTTCGAAATTTTTTTTTTTTTTTTTTTTTTCCCCCAGTGGACTAAACAGCAATCATGGAGTCTGGTTTATATGTGTATCCGGATCCACAAAAACTCCTGAACACCATCATGAACGTTTGTGTTGGCCGTGAGTAATATTAAAACATGAATTTTTACTTGTATACTAGATGATTACGTGCCAAAGTTATATTTATTTGTTGGTCGTAGCTAACATCTAGGGACCTATCGAGCTGGTCTTGATGGGTTGTTGAGTCATGTAAGAATGGCCATAAAAATAAATTGGGATTGGATGTTATAACGTTACTGATGATGTTTGCCCAACAAGGAAATATGCATGAATGCCTTTCAGAATGTGACAGCGTAGTCTACATTAATGATGAGGACTGTGTGGGGAATGTGTAGGAAGGACACAACTGGATCTACAAGGGAATTGGGAACACGTAAGTGGACAACAAGACTAAGTGATAGGTGGATTAAAAGGTGTGCATGACAAAAAGCACATGTTATGCATGCATCACTTGGGGTACTTGTACCTCACATGGATTCATATGATTAGTTCGATTTTAATTTGGGTGAGTCGTTACTCTATCCTGTAATTATGTATATATATGGCTGATATGCTTCTATATATGATGTTATGTTAAATGGCTGGTAATGTTGTATGTGTGATGACTTTTTAGTATAGATACATAAGTTCTTTTCTTAGGTTTAAACCTTTTGGATATCTGGTATTAAGTCTGTATATCCAGTATGCTTCCCTAAGATGGATTTTGTGTTTTATGTCCCCTCCTCGTTTGCACGGATGAATTTTTTCTATTGCGTAGCAACGGAAACATTTAATGGATCTATGATGTTGGGAAATGAAGTGCTTGGCAGCATTTGATATGTTTAAAATATTTTCATTTCTAATATAACTGAGGTGTTCTAGAATTCTTACTTTAAACTTCCGATTGGTACAACCCACGTATTTTAGATTGCATTCAATGCACTCTATGATGTAAATAACGGCTTCAGAGTTGCAATTAATGTAGTTCTGAATGTTGAAACTGTCTTTTTTTGTAGAGTCATTGAAGGTTTTGGTAATTTGAACATGGGAGCACACTTTGCAGGGGTGCTGCCCGCATTTATAGAAACCGGTGGTCTCTAACCATGTTGTTTTGGGTTTTTCGTTGGCTGTGAATAAGGATGGAGACAGGCTGGTACCTAGGGAGGAAGCTTTCCTTGCCACTATTTTGCACCCTCCGGACAATACCTTGCGTAGAGTATCATCTTCCATAAGGATAGGTAGGTAGTCAGTTACTATTTTTTTGATTTGTGTGAACTGATTACTCTGTTGTAGGATCAACGTTGGTTGGTTGTCCGTCTGTTGTGTGTTATGAGTTGAGTCCGCTGTTTTGTTTCGGTGACCTAAAAGTTGGGGTCTGCTTTTTTTGGTCATAATGTGACTGGCCCGATTGAGTGACCATTTGGGATAGCCTCTTTCCTTGAGTCTTTTTTTAATTGATTCTTGTTCAGCTTCAAATTGTTTTGGTGATGTACAGTTCCTTTTAGCACGGTGCATTTCTCCCACCGGAATGGCTTTGATGGTATGTTTAGTATGATTGCTGTTTGCATGTAATATGTTGTTGGTTGCCGTTGGTTTTCGGTGTGTTTTGGTCGAGATGTTTTGACCATTGATACCCATGAGTTCTAAATCCAAGAAGATGATGTTTGTATCATCAAAGTGGTACGTGAATTTTAGATTGTAGTCATTATTGTTGAGAAATTGTGCGAACTCGGGGATGATGTTAGTATCTTCTCTCCAGATAATCAATATATCGTCAATATAACGTCCGTACCATTCTATGCAATGACTGTAAATATTTTCAGTTGAGAAAATATGAAATTGTTCCCACCAAGCCATGACCAGGTTGGCTATTGAGGGGGAGAATTTGGCCCCCATGGATACCCCTTTCAGCTGCAAGTAGTATTTTGAATCAAATTGGAAGTAGTTATGTGTTAGGAGAAAATTAAGTACCTCAAGTATGTATAATTGGAAGTGTACATCATATGTACTATATTTGGTAAGATGATATTCAAGTGCAACATGAGCAATTCGATGTGGGATTGACGTGTATAGTGACACGACGTCGCATGTAAGCCAGCTGTATTTTGTGTTCCAACGTTTGTTGGAAAGTAAATTTAGGACGTGTTTGGTGTCTCTAAGAAAGCCAGGTGTCGTTTGTGCCAATGGTTGTAACAATGTATCTAACCATTCTGAAAGTCTCTCTAATATCGATCCAATGCCTGAGACAATCGGTCTCATAGGTGGAGGGAATAGCTGTTTGTGGATTTTTGGGAGTGCATGGATGATTGGGGTGATTGGTTGATCGATGTAGATAAAGTCCATTTGTTTTTGGTTGATAAACCCACCCTTGAGCCCATCGATAAGTAGTTTTTTCATTGCCAATTGAATTATTTCTGTTGGGTTTTTATCCAATTTTTTGTAGGTGGTTTCATCCGACAGCATGTTTAATATGGAGTTTTTGTAATCTTCTTTATTTAGTACTGTAACGTTGCCCCCTTTATCTGACATTTTGATAATTATTTGTTTGTTATCTTGTAATGATTTTACTGCTTCTTTGAGTTTAATTGACATGTTCTTTGTCGGGCGCTGTCCTTTAAGGTTGTCAGCAAGATGGTGTAGTTCTTTTTCGATGACCATTTGAAATCGATCCATGGAATCTGTACGTGAGCTGATGGGGTAAAATTTAGGGTTTGAAGTTTTAAAATTGAGAGCTGTAGTTACTGTTTGATTTGGCGTTTCATTCCTCATATGATCAAGGCTGACTACCGTTGTTAGTTCTTCAAATGAAAAATCTGGTAGCTGAACCATCAATTCGGGCAGTGGTTGTGCCTGTCTTTCAGTATCTGAAGTTGAGGATGATGTTGGTGTGCCAAAATCTTCTGGTTTTGATTCGTGTTGGATGAAAAAATGCCTTTTGACTGTCAAATTGCGGATAAATTTGTTAATATCAAGTATGGTTTTAAAGAGGTTGAAGTTTTTTCTGGGGGCATAGTTTAAGCCTAGAGATAGGACTTCGTTTTGTTCCACAGTTAGAGGTATGGAAGAAAGATTGGTGACATTGGTAATTAATGTTGTTGGAATTTCCTTGAGCGGAGGCGGCGGTTCTGTTCTGTGTTTGATCGACTTATGTTTTCTGCCGCCCCTCCTTCCCCGTTTTTTGACTGGAACATGTTGTTATCTGATCTGAAGTTGGCGTGTGGATGTGTTCGAATGTTGTCGTCTTCTGAGAAACCGTCAGCCGAGTCTGGTTCTGTGGAGCTAAAACTGACTCTATTCGGTAGATCCCTGATTTGTTTGTGAGTCTGGTTTCTTCTTTTTAAGATTGGTCTCGGTCTGTTGTAATTCCTTGTTTTATGACTCCAATTATAAACTTCGTTGCATGAATAATCTTTAATGTCTCTTTGAAATTTGTTTTTCTTGATATCTGCAATAGCATGATCGAGTTTATCAGTGGCTGATGATGTCCTGGTGTAGAGAAGGGTGAACGAAGGTGAGTTTGAAAAGACTTCCAATGATTTCTTTATGTCCATAATGTTGTCATCTAATTCTTTGAGTTTGAGTTCCTCCTGTTTCGTGATTAATTTCATTAAATTTATCGAGCATGTTGATAGGATTTCATTCCAGTCCTTTAAAAAGTCCTCTGTGTAAATGAAGCTAGGTGTTTTGCGTAACCGTAACCCTCTAGGGATCATATCTTTTGCTATATAGTTTTTTAAGGTAGTGAGATCCCACCAGATTTTGGCCTGTTGGGCTAAGTTTTTTTCTAATTTGTGAAAAAGGTCTTCCATGTCCTGGTTTTCTTCAGTATATTTCTCATAATTGCCAAATACTTTTTCGGCCAATTCTGTGCGAGAAACTTGGGTTTCTTGAGTCATAATACTTTGAAGCTGTTTCAGGCAAAGATTTGAGGTAAGGTACAATGTGCAAGTGAGTTAAAATCAAAGCGTACTTATAGGTCAACCGGCTTGTTGTTCAACACTGTTACTTGTATTATTGATGACAATATTTGCTTGTAGATTAGTAGTGTCTACTTTGTCTAAGTGGCTGGCATATAACACTTCACTTTTCACAACACCCGTCTACGTTGGGACTCGTATGGTATGGGACGTATGTCCGGACTGACTAGTGTTCTTCTTGGAGAAACTAGTGTAAAGGGAGCTCGTGAGGTATAGGTAACCGAACTTGCAAACAGAAGAAAATGGGGAGGAAGCCTCCAGCTCACCTTTCACACTCCAGTGTGATGTGGATTGTGGATGGCGCTCGGATCCTCGTGTCGGCACACGGCAAGCTAGCGATGAAGGAAGAAGGTAGAAGGTAGGATCCAGCGCTCGGTGTAGTTAAAACGGATTTTCTGTTCCAAGTTTATTGGAGATAGATTAAAAGGAAGTCCAGTTGCTTGTGGTCCTGGGTGAGTGAAAAGTGGAGGTATATGTCCTCGGAGCCTACGCGTTTCGGACGACTATCCGCGTCCTTAAACTTGGCTGTAATGGTTTTTGAAATGAGCGCGCTGTCACTTTATACTTGATCAGCTGATTCATGCGTGTCATTGTCTGAGATGTTTTGGAACGCACAGCCGGAAATGATCTAATTGTACTTAGTCAGCTGTTGGTTGATGCGTGTCATCTTCTGCTTTGCGTTGGAACGCACACCGGCAATGATCGTTGGTTCCTATGTTGTCAGGTGGATCTTTCCCGTAAGTAATAGGATTAATGTAAATCTTTGTCTACCTGGACATTCGGAATTGTATGATGTGTTATAACTGTTTGTACTAAACGTTGTTTGTTGTCGCTAATATTGTGATGATTTGATTGGGACGTTTCGAAATTTTTTTTTTTTTTTTTTCCCCCAGTGGACTAAACAGCAATCATGGAGTCTGGTTTATATGTGTATCCGGATCCACAAAAACTCCTGAACACCATCATGAACGTTTGTGTTGGCCGTGAGTAATATTAAAACATGAATTTTTACTTGTATACTAGATGATTACGTGCCAAAGTTATATTTATTTGTTGGTCGTAGCTAACATCTAGGGACCTATCGAGCTGGTCTTGATGGGTTGTTGAGTCATGTAAGAATGGCCATAAAAATAAATTGGGATTGGATGTTATAACGTTACTGATGATGTTTGCCCAACAAGGAAATATGCATGAATGCCTTTCAGAATGTGACAGCGTAGTCTACATTAATGATGAGGACTGTGTGGGGAATGTGTAGGAAGGACACAACTGGATCTACAAGGGAATTGGGAACACGTAAGTGGACAACAAGACTAAGTGATAGGTGGATTAAAAGGTGTGCATGACAAAAAGCACATGTTATGCATGCATCACTTGGGGTACTTGTACCTCACATGGATTCATATGATTAGTTCGATTTTAATTTGGGTGAGTCGTTACTCTATCCTGTAATTATGTATATATATGGCTGATATGCTTCTATATATGATGTTATGTTAAATGGCTGGTAATGTTGTATGTGTGATGACTTTTTAGTATAGATACATAAGTTCTTTTCTTAGGTTTAAACCTTTTGGATATCTGGTATTAAGTCTGTATATCCAGTATGCTTCCCTAAGATGGATTTTGTGTTTTATGTCCCCTCCTCGTTTGCACGGATGAATTTTTTCTATTGCGTAGCAACGGAAACATTTAATGGATCTATGATGTTGGGAAATGAAGTGCTTGGCAGCATTTGATATGTTTAAAATATTTTCATTTCTAATATAACTGAGGTGTTCAGCGGACTCAACTCATAACACACAACAGACGGACAACCAACCAACGTTGATCCTACAACAGAGTAATCAGTTCACACAAATCAAAAAAATAGTAACTGACTACCTACCTATCCTTATGGAAGATGATACTCTACGCAAGGTATTGTCCGGAGGGTGCAAAATAGTGGCAAGGAAAGCTTCCTCCCTAGGTACCAGCCTGTCTCCATCCTTATTCACAGCCAACGAAAAACCCAAAACAACATGGTTAGAGACCACCGGTTTCTATAAATGCGGGCAGCACCCCTGCAAAGTGTGCTCCCATGTTCAAATTACCAAAACCTTCAATGACTCTACAAAAAAAGACAGTTTCAACATTCAGAACTACATTAATTGCAACTCTGAAGCCGTTATTTACATCATAGAGTGCATTGAATGCAATCTAAAATACGTGGGTTGTACCAATCGGAAGTTTAAAGTAAGAATTCTAGAACACCTCAGTTATATTAGAAATGAAAATATTTTAAACATATCAAATGCTGCCAAGCACTTCATTTCCCAACATCATAGATCCATTAAATGTTTCCGTTGCTACGCAATAGAAAAAATTCATCCGTGCAAACGAGGAGGGGACATAAAACACAAAATCCATCTTAGGGAAGCATACTGGATATACAGACTTAATACCAGATATCCAAAAGGTTTAAACCTAAGAAAAGAACTTATGTATCTATACTAAAAAGTCATCACACATACAACATTACCAGCCATTTAACATAACATCATATATAGAAGCATATCAGCCATATATATACATAATTACAGGATAGAGTAACGACTCACCCAAATTAAAATCGAACTAATCATATGAATCCATGTGAGGTACAAGTACCCCAAGTGATGCATGCATAACATGTGCTTTTTGTCATGCACACCTTTTAATCCACCTATCACTTAGTCTTGTTGTCCACTTACGTGTTCCCAATTCCCTTGTAGATCCAGTTGTGTCCTTCCTACACATTCCCCACACAGTCCTCATCATTAATGTAGACTACGCTGTCACATTCTGAAAGGCATTCATGCATATTTCCTTGTTGGGCAAACATCATCAGTAACGTTATAACATCCAATCCCAATTTATTTTTATGGCCATTCTTACATGACTCAACAACCCATCAAGACCAGCTCGATAGGTCCCTAGATGTTAGCTACGACCAACAAATAAATATAACTTTGGCACGTAATCATCTAGTATACAAGTAAAAATTCATGTTTTAATATTACTCACGGCCAACACAAACGTTCATGATGGTGTTCAGGAGTTTTTGTGGATCCGGATACACATATAAACCAGACTCCATGATTGCTGTTTAGTCCACTGGGGGAAAAAAAAAAAAAAAAATTTCGAAACGTCCCAATCAAATCATCACAATATTAGCGACAACAAACAACGTTTAGTACAAACAGTTATAACACATCATACAATTCCGAATGTCCAGGTAGACAAAGATTTACATTAATCCTATTACTTACGGGAAAGATCCACCTGACAACATAGGAACCAACGATCATTGCCGGTGTGCGTTCCAACGCAAAGCAGAAGATGACACGCATCAACCAACAGCTGACTAAGTACAATTAGATCATTTCCGGCTGTGCGTTCCAAAACATCTCAGACAATGACACGCATGAATCAGCTGATCAAGTATAAAGTGACAGCGCGCTCATTTCAAAAACCATTACAGCCAAGTTTAAGGACGCGGATAGTCGTCCGAAACGCGTAGGCTCCGAGGACATATACCTCCACTTTTCACTCACCCAGGACCACAAGCAACTGGACTTCCTTTTAATCTATCTCCAATAAACTTGGAACAGAAAATCCGTTTTAACTACACCGAGCGCTGGATCCTACCTTCTACCTTCTTACTATAATACTGCCCCCTATATACAAGAATATAACTACTATAATACTGCCCCTATATACAAGAATATAACTACTGTAATACTACCCCCTATATACAAGAATATAACTACTATAATACTGCCCCCTATATACAAGAATATAACTACTATAATACTGCCAACTATATACAAGAATATAACTACTATAATACTCCCCCCTACATACAAGAATATAACTACTATAATACTGCTCCTATATACAAGAATATAACTTCTATAATACTGCCCCCTATATACAAGAATATAACTATTATAATACTGCCCCTATATACAAGAATATAACTACTATAATACTGCTCCTATATACAAGAATATAACTACTATAATACTGCCCCTATATACAAGAATATAACTACTATAATACTGCCCCCTATATACAAGAATATAACTACTATAATACTGCCCCTATATACAAGAACATAACTACTATAATACTGCTCCTATATACAAGAATATTACTACTATAACACTGCCCCCTATATACAAGAATATAACTACTATAATACTGCTCCTATATACAAGAATATAACTACTATAATACTGCTCCTATATACAAGAATATAACTACTATAATACTGCCACTATATACAAGAATATAACTACTATAATACTGCCCCTATATACAAGAATATAACTACTATAATACTGCCTCCTATATACAAGAATATAACTACTATAATACTACCCCTATATACAAGAATATAACTACTATAATACTGCCACTATATACAAGAATATACCTACTATAATACTGCCCCTATATACAAGAATATAACTACTATAATACTGCCTCCTATATACAAGAATATAACTACTATAATACTACCCTCTATATACAAGAATATAACTACTATAATACTGCCTCCTATATACAAGAATATAACTACTATAATACTGCCCCTATATACAAGAATATAACTACTATAATACTGCTCCTATATACAAGAATATAACTACTATAATACTGCCCCTATATACAAGAATATAACTATTATAATACTGCCCCTATATACAAGAATATAACTACTATAATACTGCTCCTATATACAAGAATATAACTACTATAATACTGCCCCCTATATACAAGCATATAACTACTATAATTCTGCTCCTATATACAAGAATATAACTACTATAATACTGCCCCATATATACAAGAATACAACTACTATAATACTGCCTCCTATATACAAGAATATAACTACTATAATACTGCCCCTATATACAAGAATATAACTACTATAATACTGCCCCTATGTACAAGAATATAACTACTATAATACTACCCTTATATACAAGAATATAACTACTATAATACTGCCCCTATATACAAGAATATAACTACTATAATACTGCCCCTATGTACAAGAATATAACTACTATAATACTACCCTTATATACAAGAATATAACTACTATAATACTGCCCCTTATATACAAGAATATAACTACTATAATACTGCTCCTATATACAAGAATATAATTACTATAATACTGCTCCTATATACAAGAATATAACTACTATAATACTGTTCCTATATACAAGAATATAACTACTATAATACTGCCCCTATATAGAAGAATATAACTACTATAATACTACCCCTATATACAAGAATATTACTACTATAATACTGCTCCTATATACAAGAATATAACTACTATAATACATACTGCCCCTATATACAAGAATATAACTACTATAATACTGCTCCTATATACAATAATATAACTACTATAATACTGCCCCCTATATACAGGAACATAACTACTATAATACTGCTCCTATATACAAGAATATAACTACTATAATACTGCCCCTATATACAAGAATATAACTACTGTAATACTGACCCCTATATACAATAGAACTACTAATACTGCTCCTATATAAAAGAATATAACTACTATAATACTGCCCCTATATACAAGAATATAACTACTATAATACTGCCCCTATATACAAGAATATAACTAATATACTACTGCTCCCTATATACAAGAATATAACTACTATAATACTGCTACAAGAATATAATTACTATAATACTGCCCCCTATATACAAGAATATAACTACTATAATACTGCCCCTATATACAAGAATATAACTACTATAATACTGCCCCTATATACAAGCATATAACTACTATAATACTGCTCCTATATACAAGAATATAACTACTATAATACTGCCCCATATATACAAGAATATAACTACTATAATACTGCCTCCTATATACAAGAATATAACTACTATAATACTGCCCCTATATACAAGAATATAACTACTGTAATACTGACCCCTATATACAATAGAACTACTAATACTGCTCCTATATAAAAGAATATAACTACTATAATACTGCCCCCTATATACAAGACTATAACTACTATAATACTGCCCCCTATATACATGAATATAACTACTATAATACTGCCACTATATACAAGAATATAACTACTATAATACTGCCCCCTATGTACAAGAATATAATTACTATAATACTACTCCTATATACAAGAATATAACTACTATAATACTGCTCCCTATATACAAGAATATAACTACTATAATACTGCCTCCTATATACAAGAATATAACTACTATAATACTGCCCCCTATGTACAAGAATATAATTACTATAATACTACTCCTATATACAAGAATATAACTACTATAATACTGCCCCTATATACAAGAATATAACTACTATAATACTGCCTCCTATATACACAAGAATATAACTACTATAATACTGCTCCTATATACAAGAATATAACTACTATAATACTGCTCCTATATACAATAATATAACTACTATAATACTGCCCCCTATATACAGGAACATAACTACTATAATACTGCTCCTATATACAAGAATATAACTACTATAATACTGCCCCTATATACAAGAATATAACTACTGTAATACTGACCCCTATATACAATAGAACTACTAATACTGCTCCTATATAAAAGAATATAACTACTATAATACTGCCCCTATATACAAGAATATAACTACTATAATACTGCCCCTATATACAAGAATATAACTAATATACTACTGCTCCCTATATACAAGAATATAACTACTATAATACTGCTACAAGAATATAATTACTATAATACTGCCCCCTATATACAAGAATATAACTACTATAATACTGCCCCTATATACAAGAATATAACTACTATAATACTGCCCCTATATACAAGCATATAACTACTATAATACTGCTCCTATATACAAGAATATAACTACTATAATACTGCCCCATATATACAAGAATATAACTACTATAATACTGCCTCCTATATACAAGAATATAACTACTATAATACTGCCCCTATATACAAGAATATAACTACTGTAATACTGACCCCTATATACAATAGAACTACTAATACTGCTCCTATATAAAAGAATATAACTACTATAATACTGCCCCTATATACAAGAATATAACTACTATAATACTGCCCCTATATACAAGAATATAACTAATATACTACTGCTCCCTATATACAAGAATATAACTACTATAATACTGCTACAAGAATATAATTACTATAATACTGCCCCCTATATACAAGAATATAACTACTATAATACTGCCCCTATATACAAGAATATAACTACTATAATACTGCCCCTATATACAAGCATATAACTACTATAATACTGCTCCTATATACAAGAATATAACTACTATAATACTGCCCCATATATACAAGAATATAACTACTATAATACTGCCTCCTATATACAAGAATATAACTACTATAATACTGCCCCTATATACAAGAATATAACTACTGTAATACTGACCCCTATATACAATAGAACTACTAATACTGCTCCTATATAAAAGAATATAACTACTATAATACTGCCCCCTATATACAAGACTATAACTACTATAATACTGCCCCCTATATACATGAATATAACTACTATAATACTGCCACTATATACAAGAATATAACTACTATAATACTGCCCCCTATGTACAAGAATATAATTACTATAATACTACTCCTATATACAAGAATATAACTACTATAATACTGCTCCCTATATACAAGAATATAACTACTATAATACTGCCTCCTATATACAAGAATATAACTACTATAATACTGCCCCCTATGTACAAGAATATAATTACTATAATACTACTCCTATATACAAGAATATAACTACTATAATACTGCCCCTATATACAAGAATATAACTACTATAATACTGCCTCCTATATACACAAGAATATAACTACTATAATACTGCTCCTATATACAAGAATATAACTACTATAATACTGCTCCTATATACAATAATATAACTACTATAATACTGCCCCCTATATACAGGAACATAACTACTATAATACTGCTCCTATATACAAGAATATAACTACTATAATACTGCCCCTATATACAAGAATATAACTACTGTAATACTGACCCCTATATACAATAGAACTACTAATACTGCTCCTATATAAAAGAATATAACTACTATAATACTGCCCCTATATACAAGAATATAACTACTATAATACTGCCCCTATATACAAGAATATAACTAATATACTACTGCTCCCTATATACAAGAATATAACTACTATAATACTGCTACAAGAATATAATTACTATAATACTGCCCCCTATATACAAGAATATAACTACTATAATACTGCCCCTATATACAAGAATATAACTACTATAATACTGCCCCTATATACAAGCATATAACTACTATAATACTGCTCCTATATACAAGAATATAACTACTATAATACTGCCCCATATATACAAGAATATAACTACTATAATACTGCCTCCTATATACAAGAATATAACTACTATAATACTGCCCCTATATACAAGAATATAACTACTGTAATACTGACCCCTATATACAATAGAACTACTAATACTGCTCCTATATAAAAGAATATAACTACTATAATACTGCCCCCTATATACAAGACTATAACTACTATAATACTGCCCCCTATATACATGAATATAACTACTATAATACTGCCACTATATACAAGAATATAACTACTATAATACTGCCCCCTATGTACAAGAATATAATTACTATAATACTACTCCTATATACAAGAATATAACTACTATAATACTGCTCCCTATATACAAGAATATAACTACTATAATACTGCCTCCTATATACAAGAATATAACTACTATAATACTGCCCCCTATGTACAAGAATATAATTACTATAATACTACTCCTATATACAAGAATATAACTACTATAATACTGCCCCTATATACAAGAATATAACTACTATAATACTGCCTCCTATATACACAAGAATATAACTACTATAATACTGCTCCTATATACAAGAATATAACTACTATAATACTGTTCCTATATACATTAATATAACTACTATAATACTGCTCACTATTTAGAAGAATATAACTACTATAATACTGCCCCTATATAGAAGAATATAACTACTATAATACTACTCCTATATACAGGAATATAACTACTATAATACTGCTCCTATATACAATAATATAACTACTATAATACTGCCCCCTATATACAGGAACATAACTACTATAATACTGCTCCTATATACAAGAATATAACTACTATAATACTGCCCCTATATACAAGAATATAACTACTGTAATACTGACCCCTATATACAATGGAACTACTAATACTGCTCCTATAGAAAAAAATATAACTACTATAATACTGCCCCTATATACAAGAATATAACTACTATAATACTGCCCCTATATACAAGAATATAACTACTATAATACTGCCTCCTATATACACAAGAATATAACTACTATAATACTGCTCCTATATACAAGAATATAACTACTATAATACCGCTCCTATATACAAGAATATAACTACTATAATACTGTTCCTATATACAATAATATAACTACTATAATACTGCCCCTATATAGAAGAATATAACTACTATAATACTACCCCTATATACAAGAATATTACTACTATAATACTGCTCCTATATACAAGAATATAACTACTATAATACTGCTCCTATATACAAGAATATATCTACTATAATACTGCCCCCTATATACAGGAACATAACTACTTTAATACTGCTCCTATATACAAGAATATAACTACTATAATACTGCCCCTTATATACAAGAATATAACTACTATAATACTGCCCCTATATACAAGAATATAACTACTGTAATACTGACCCCTATATACAATAGAACTACTATAATACTGCTCTTATATAAAAGAATATAACTACTATAATACTGCCCCTATATACAAGAATATAACTACTATAATACTGCCCCTATATACAAGAATATAACTACTGTAATACTGACCCCTATATACAATAGAACTACTATTAGGCTGGGTTCACACGTGGCGGAATTTCACTTAAATTCCGCTGCGGACACTCCGCAGCGTTAATCCGCAGCGGAGCCGTTTGTCCATTGACTTACACTTTAATTTAGCAGTGTTCGTTTAGACGAGGCGTAAAATTCCGCTGCGGAGCATAGGCTGCGGAGCGGAATTTGGTGTCCGCAGCATGCTCTGTCTGTTGCGGAGCAGTGGCGGACTCATGGCGGAATTTCTCCATTGACTTCAATGGAGATTCTAATTTCCGCAATGAAGTCCGCAGCTGTCATGCACATGTTATGTGTGCTGCGGATCCGTCTTGCTTTTTTAACTTGACATTTCTTCATTCTGGCTGGACCTATGTATTTCTAGGTCTACAGCCAGACTGAGGAAGTCAATGGGGCTCCCGTAATGACGGGAGCGTTGCTAGGAGACGTCAGTAAATAGTCACTGTCCAGGGTGCTGAAAGAGTTAAGCGATCGGCAGTAACTGTTTCTGCACCCGGGACAGTGACTACCGATCCCAATATACATCTATCTGTAAAAAAAAATGAAGTTCATACTTACCGAGAACTCCCTGCTTCTGTCTCCAGTCCGGCCTCCCAGGATGACGTTTCAGTCTAAGTGACGGCTGCAGCCAATCACAGGCTAATAACAGGCTGCAGCGGTCACATGGACTGCCGCGTCATCCAGGGAGATCGGGCTGGATGCCGAAGGAGGGACGCGTCACCAAGACAACGGGCGGTAAGTATGAATTTCTTTGACTTTCACAAGGGAAAGTGCTGTCCCTTCTCTCTATCCTGCACTGATAGGGAGAAGGGAAGTACTTTTACCGCAGTCCGCAGCAGCTAGTCCGCATCAATTTACTGCACATTTTGTGCAGATCCGCAGCAGAATCTGCAACGCAGATTCTGTGCGGCATTGATGCGGACAGTTGCGGAGGAAATCCGCCACGTGTGGTCATGCCCTAATACTGCTCTTATATAAAAGAATAAAACTACTATAATACTGCTCCGATATACAAGAATATAACTACTATAATACTGCTCCTATATACAAGAATATAACTACTATAATACTGTTCCTATATACAAGAATATATCTACTATAAAACTGCCCCTATATAGAAGAATATAACTACTATAATACTACCCCTATATACAAGAATATTACTACTATAACACTGCTCCTTTATACAAGAATATAACTACGATAATACTGCTCCTATATACAAGAATATAACTACTATAATACATACTGCCCCTATATACAAGAATATAACTACTATAATACTGCTCCTATATACAATAATATAACTACTATAATACTGCCCCCTATATACAGGAACATAACTACTATAATACTGCTCCTATATACAAGAATATAACTACTATAATACTGCCCCTATATACAAGAATATAACTACTGTAATACTGACCCCTATATACAATAGAACTACTAATACTGCTCCTATATAAAAGAATATAACTACTATAATACTGCCCCCTATATACAAGAATATAACTACTATAATACTGCCCCCTATATACAAGAATATAACTACTATAATACTGCCACTATATACAAGAATATAACTACTATAATACTGCCCCCTATGTACAAGAATATAATTACTATAATACTACTCCTATATACAAGAATATAACTACTATAATACTGCTCCCTATATACAAGAATATAACTACTATAATACTGCCTCCTATATACAAGAATATAACTACTATAATGATCTTTTTTTTTTTTTTTTTTTTTTATTTGAAAACTTGCAACAAAATATTACAATGTATTTACAAGACAGTCATGACAAATATAGAACAAAACTTGTCTCTTAATAACATCACAAATATTAAACAAAGCATGATATATTAATATTCCTCCAGTATAAATTCAAATTATTTTCCATATCTTTCCTATACACAGTCTTAAGACTTTCCAAGATATTCTGCCTGACAGTATTACAGGAGAGTTCTTCTTTATTGATGACCAGGCTGCATCGCGCACACCACAGGGTCACCACATTTATGACATATAATGAACTTCTATCATATACACTAAGTTCAGGCTGGAAGTCTCCATACAGCAGCTGAGAGTATGGCTGTCCCACTAGATGTGGTAACTGCAGGGACAGGGACACAGCTTCCCATAATTGTATACTGAAAGGACACTCTAGCAGTAGATGTTCCATGGTCTCTAGTATCTGGGGACACTCTTCTCTAGGACAGAATCTGTCCAACATGAATCTACACTTAAGGTTGACTCTAACATACATTTTGCCATGGAATCCTAACCATGCCACGTCCCTCATGTGCGGAGGAACTCTAGAGTCATCCAGGATTTTTGCAGCCTGCCTTATATCAAGGCTCGGGGCTTCCCTCAATTGTATATGGACAGTGAACTGACATCTAAGGAGCTTCTTGTACAAATCCTTCCTATGGAGTAACTTGACATCATCATATAATATCTTCCATTTAATGATCTTCCTGATTATATTGACTCCATACCAAGACACGTTATTCTTAATGCGCCCTGAGATCCTCTTTATGGGGTCACCTATTGACCACACAGACACAAACTGCTGGATCTGACTTTTAAACAAACTGCCCCAT
Source organism: Rhinoderma darwinii (assembly GCF_050947455.1). NCBI lineage: Eukaryota > Metazoa > Chordata > Amphibia > Anura > Rhinodermatidae > Rhinoderma > Rhinoderma darwinii. Next base: position 5,597,584 of record NC_134697.1, on the reverse strand, counting down.
GGCTTCACCTCAGCATTCTTACAAAATAAAAAATTCTTCATCAGAAACATAAGACTAAAGAAGAGCTCCGGGCAGGGCATGGAGAGACCACCTTCCTTATGAGGGAGATAGACAATGTTCCTCCGGACTACATTGACCCTGTTACCCCACAAGAAGCGGAAGAAAACGTTTGTCAGTCTGGGAAGTAAAGTATCCGGTACTGGAAACACCACACTGATATATAGAAAGAGCGGGAGGAGGAAGCTCTTCAACAGGCGGACCTTCTCCTGATACGTCAGCCGCCAGGGCTTCCAGCTCAGCACCTTCTGCTCACACAGCGCTAACTTCTCCTCCCAGTTCACCTTCCCTTCATCCACAGCTCCAAACACAACCCCCAAAATCTTTATCTTCTCCTGAACTGTTCTGAAGGGCACCGAGAAGACATCGCTGTCACTTCCCAACCACAAGGCCTCGCTCTTCTCCATATTCACAGCAGAATTAGACACCTGGGAAAACCTGGCTATCTCTTGCTGTAGAGCTGCACAGTCACCAGCAGAAGACAACATGACCGTCACGTCATCCGCATAGGCGCAGAACTTTATCTCCTCTACTTTATTCTGCAAATGACATTTCAACCCCATAAACTTTTTATTGTCCTGCAATTTCCTTAAAAATGGATCCAGACTAAACACATATAATAATGGGCTGAGAGGGCAGCCTTGCCGCACACCCGACTTTATACTGAAGGCGTCTGCCAAGCGACCATTAATCAGAGGCCGGCTAACTGCCTCCTTATACAGAACCTGCAGCCATTGTACAAACTGCGCGGGAAGGCCGTACTCCAACAACACCTGATACAGGTAGTCATGATGGACTCTATCAAAGGCCTTACTCTGGTCTAAGCCTACTATATATGTCCCCACCTCATGCTGCTTAATATAAGTCATGGATTCTCTCATCAGCAGCAAGGAGTCCTCTATAGTCCGGCCTTTCACACCACACGTCTGATTAGGGATGATGAGATCATCCGCCACCTCACTCAGCCTGTAATACAAGATCTTGGCCAGGATTTTATAATCTGTGTTCAGCAGGGACAATGGACGCCAATTTTTTAAATCTTTCAGATTTCCCTTCTTTGCTAGGAGAACTAGAACAGATTTATACTGCGATTGTAAAAGTTTCCCAGCAGAGAAACAATCATTATATACCTGCACCAGGTCAGGGGCCAATAAATCCCTGAACTCCTTATAAAACTCGCTGGTCAGGCCGTCCAGACCAGGACTCTTCTTGGTTTTTAAGGAGTCAATGCTCCTCTTTACCTCCTCCTCAGATATAGGGTCAGCCATGCCATCTGCCTGAGCTGGATCTAATTTTGGCAGGGTCACACTCTTCAGATAGGCTTTTATGTCGTCATCTCTAATCTGACTCCCTTCAAACAGTTTTCCATAATAATTTCCAATGATTTTATGAAGTTTTTTCTGTTCTGATTGCTCCATCCCGTTCTCATCTAATAGACTCACCAGACGTTTCTTACTAACCCGGTTCTTACAGGCAATAAAGGGATCTGGGGTATGAACCCCCCAACTATCAAACTGGCCTTCTGCCTTCAGGGACTTGAGGCGATCATACTGCAGCTGTCTCATCTTCTGCTTTATCTGGCGGACGCTCTCGCCGTCTACCTGCTCTCCACTATTCATCTTACTATATAGACGGCTCAGTAGCAGTCTCAGGGCAGAATACCTCATATACTCCATATTACTCCGTCTCTTTGCAGCTCTTATAATAAACTGCTTGATGTCTCTTTTCATGTCCTCCCACCACTCCGCTGTATCATCGCACATACACTGGGTAGTTCTCCGGTCGTTATAAAATGTGATAAAGGACTCTTTAAACTGTGGATCCTGGAGCGCAGAGCTATTTACCTTCCAGTAGCCCTTACCATAGACCACAGCATCGTCCAGATCCAGCGTTACACTCACCATACAATGGTCGGAGAACTCTATAGGACTTATCCTATACTGAGAACACTTCAATTCTTTCTTAATGTACACACGGTCTATTCTGCTTGCATGACCTCCCTTATGATAAGTGTAAGCTTTACGACTACAATGTAGACCATAGGGGTCCACTAAATGAGCCTGCTGGACTAGACTATTGAGAACATTTTCATCATATCTCAATCTTTTGTGACTACTGGAACGATCCACATTACTGGAGACACTATTGAAGTCACCACTCAAAATAAAGACCTTAGAAGTAAAACAATAGGGCTTAATATTTTGGAATAATTCCCTCCTCTCTTTCCTGGTTTGCTGGGCATAGATATTAATGACTCTATAATGTACAGTGTCCAGGGTAAAGTCCAGCATCAGGCAGCGGCCGGAGCAGAGCTCCAGGACTTTCTCCACTTGTACGTCCATATTATTAAATAGAATTCCTACGCCATCATTTCGTTCCAGTCCAAAGGACCAGAATGATGGTCCGTGTCTCCAGTCTCTCTTGGCTGCGTACACCTGAGCATTGCTCTTCAGATAAGTCTCTTGTATAAAGATGATGTCAGATTTGTCGTCAGACAGACGCCGGAATATCGCCTGCCGCCTGCTCCTATTCTTCACACTGTTCACATTGATGGAGGTGATTTTCAGCATCATCCTGGTTACAGATCTTTCCTACTTTTTTTCCTTCTTCCACTGCTATGTCCCGTTACACCCCATCTTTTGGTGGACATTGGGGGGTCAGAGTCTTCATCCTGAGGTTCGTCGTCTGGGTTGCGTGAGGAGACTTGCTCCATCTCTGCTTCTTCTTCCTGGTCATCTTCTCCCAGCGCACAGTAACGTCCCCCCGTTATCGCCAGCACTGGAGACTCCGGTGATTTCTTTGCAGCAGTGATTTTTTTCCTCGAAGAATCATCTGTTTTACTTCTCCTTTTAACCGTCTGAAATCCCTCCTCATCCATACTAGTCGCTGCGGCTGGATCAGCTGGTTCTTTACTGGTCGCTGCGACTATATCAGCTGGTTTTTTACTGGTCGCTGCGGCTGGATCAGCTGGTTCCTTACTGGTCGCTACAGCTGGATCAGCTGGTTCCTTACTGGTGTTGGGCAGATTTTTAGATGTTTTGGTGACAGAGTGACTGGATATTTTACTTTTAGCATGACCTCTATTTTCAGTGGCTGGTGACACTTCTGCAGCATCCACAGATGGGACATTCGTCCCTGGAGCAGGGTCTCTGGTACTTCGGCTTACATCATCGCTGGGGCTTCCAGGTTCTGGGGTTGTATCTACACATATGGAGACATCCTCCTGCTCTTCCTCCATGGCTTCTTTAAAGGTCTCCTCTTTATTATGTTCTGCATGCGGACACTCCCGGAATGTATGTCCAGGTCCTAAGCACAGGTTACAGATGACAGGTCCTGTACACTCGTCCTTCACATGCCCAAACTGACCACATAGTGAGCACTTAATACGGGAACAGTTGAACGCCAGGTGTCTGCCCCCACATCTATGGCACCGTCGCGGTTGACCAGGGTAGTAACATATGCCTCTCTCCGAGCCCAGGTAGAAGGAGTGCGGCAGATGTCTGGTCACTCCATTCTCCTGAACCAGCTGGATCTTGACAGAATATCCTCCATTCCAGATCTCCTCCTCATCATAGATCTTTGTTGGCAGTCTCTTCACCTCACAATATCTGCTCAACCAGTGCTGCAAATCTGCCAGAGCCACCACCTCAGACTGGAACAGGACGGTGGCGGTGACTACCTGGGGTTTAGTCAGCTGGATGACATGTAGATGCTCCCACATCGCGTGCTCCTTTGTATCGTTATAAATACTCCAGAACAAGTCTAGACTATATTGCAGCTTGAAACTGATGTCATAATTCCTGCTGGAGGGAACGTGGATCAGAGCGAACACCTCAAAAGCTTTAAACTTCATAAACTCCTTCAACAAAACTTTCCCAATGTAGAGTCTGGAAGGGATGTTTTCCTCTGGTCCCGAGTACCTGATTCTGACCGCGTTCCTCCTCTGAGGTGTGGGGTTAGTCGGTCTTGTGACGCTGGAGAACAGTCTCCTGTACTGAGGTCTGTCAGCAGGTGGGTCAGGACTGGACCTCTCCTCAGCTGATTGTACTGCAGATCCTCCTGTGTCTGCTCCTGATCGCTGTGTAACCTGCACTCCATTCACTGACACTGCGGACGTCTGAACCTCCAGAACAGGGTCTGCAATGTCCGCCTCAGCCTGTGCCGCTGGTTCATCAGATATCAGACTGTCAATCACCGCGGTGAGCGAGGTCTCACTTATAATGTCTGGACATGAGGCACTTTCTTGCTCACTCCCAGGAGTGCCACTCGCATTTACTTCATCAGTACTGCACATAGAGTCTACTGCAGTTAACCCCTCGTCAGCTGGCACACATTTCTCTGCAGCTTTAGCAGCATTTTTGTTCACTGATTGCACAGACCCCACACATGATGAGAGATGTGATCCTCCAGCCACTGCACACTCATATCTTCCAGGGTTTCCCTGCGCCACAATATTATACACAGCATTATAGTCAGTGTCTTTTTTTGCAATGATATTTTTTCTCTTCACAGTTTGGGCCCTGGTCTCCCTTTTATTCTCCATTGCCCGGTTCTTTATTTTGGGCACTGTGCATGAGTCTTTCTGCAATCTCTCCTTCAATATCACCAGCTCACGTGTACAAACATCAAGACACTCACATTTCATCAGCTTTGCCTTTGGATCAGTCTCTTGGTTAATTTCAGTTCTCAATTTGCGAACTTGCATTTCCATTTTAAAGATATTTTTCTTTGTCATTTTTGTGCACAATTCACCAACATCATGAGATTCAGTTGACTCACCAGCCACCATTTCCAGATCTTCACCTCCACCATCTCCATGCTGCAGGTCAAACTCCAGACTCTGGGCTTTCCCAGGATCATCAGCCCAGGACCCCTCCCCTCCACCTGGGTCAGAAGCCATGCATAGTCCTAACAGGGAGCTCACAAGCACACGTCTATCCTCTCCTATGGACAAGAATATAACTACTATAATACTGCCCCCTATGTACAAGAATATAATTACTATAATACTACTCCTATATACAAGAATATAACTACTATAATACTGCTCCTATATACAAGAATATAACTACTATAATACTGCCTCCTATATACACAAGAATATAACTACTATAATACTGCTCCTATATACAAGAATATAACTACTATAATACTGTTCCTATATACATTAATATAACTACTATAATACTGCTCCCTATTTAGAAGAATATAACTACTATAATACTGCCCCTATATAGAAGAATATAACTACTATAATACTACCCCTATATACAGGAATATAACTACTATAATACTGCTCCTATATACAATAATATAACTACTATAATACTGCCCCCTATATACAGGAACATAACTACTATAATACTGCTCCTATATACAAGAATATAACTACTATAATACTGCCCCTATATACAAGAATATAACTACTGTAATACTGACCCCTATATACAATAGAACTACTAATACTGCTCCTATAGAAAAAAATATAACTACTATAATACTGCCCCTATATACAAGAATATAACTACTATAATACTGCCCCTATATACAAGAATATAACTACTATAATACTGCCTCCTATATACACAAGAATATAACTACTATAATACTGCTCCTATATACAAGAATATAACTACTATAATACCGCTCCTATATACAAGAATATAACTACTATAATACTGCCCGCTATATACAAGAATATAACTACTATAATACTGCTCCTATATACAAGAATATAACTACTATAATACTGTTCCTATATACAATAATATAACTACTATAATACTGCTCCCTATATAGAAGAATATAACTACTATAATACTGCCCCTATATACAAGAATATAACTACTATAATACTGCCTCCTATATACACAAGAATATAACTACTATAATACTGCTCCTATATACAAGAATATAACTACTATAATACCGCTCCTATATACAAGAATATAACTACTATAATACTGCCCGCTATATACAAGAATATAACTACTATAATACTGCTCCTATATACAAGAATATAACTACTATAATACTGTTCCTATATACAATAATATAACTACTATAATACTGCTCCCTATATAGAAGAATATAACTACTATAATACTGCCCCTATATAGAAGAATATAACTACTATAATACTACCCCTATATACAAGAATATTACTACTATAATACTGCTCCTATATACAAGAATATAACTACTATAATACTGCTCCTATATACAAGAATATAACTACTATAATACTGCCCCCTATATACAGGAACATAACTACTATAATACTGCTCCTATATACAAGAATATAACTACTATAATACTGCCCCTTATATACAAGAATATAACTACTATAATACTGCCCCTATATACAAGAATATAACTACTGTAATACTGACCCCTATATACAATAGAACTACTATAATACTGCTCTTATATAAAAGAATATAACTACTATAATACTGCCCCTATATACAAGAATATAACTACTATAATACTGCCCCTATATACAAGAATATAACTACTGTAATACTGACCCCTATATACAATAGAACTACTATAATACTGCTCTTATATAAAAGAATATAACTACTATAATACTGCCCTTATATACAAGAATATAACCACTATAATACTGCCCCTATATACAAGAATAAAACTACTATAATACTGCTCCGATATACAAGAATATAACTACTATAATACTGTCCCTTATATACAAGAATATAACTACTATAATACTGCCCCTATATACAAGAATATAACTACTGTAATACTGCCCCCTATATACAATAGAACTACTATAATACTGCTCTTATATAAAAGAATATAACTACTATAATACTGCCCCTATATACAAGAATATAACTACTATAATACTGCCCCTATATAGAAGAGTAAAACTACTATAATACTGCTCCGATATACAAGAATATAACTACTATAATACTGCCCCTTATATACAAGAATATAACTACTATAATACTGCCCCTATATACAAGAATATAACTACTATAATACGTCTCCTATATACAAGAATATAACTACTATAATACTGCCCACTATATACAAGAATATAACTACTATAATACTGCCCACTATATATAAGAATATAACTACTATGAGGGCAGATACAGACGGACGTTGCGTTTTTTCGCGCGCAAACAACGCAGCGTTTTGCGCGCGCAAAAAAACATTTGACAGCTGCGTGTGTCATCCGTGTATGATGCGCGGCTGCGTGATTTTCGCGCAGCCGCCATCATAGAGATGAGGCTAGTCGACGCCCGTCACTGTCCAAGGTGCTGAAAGAGCTAACTCTTTCAGCACCCTCGACAGTGAATGCCGAACACAATATCGAAAAACCTGTTGAAAAAAAAGAAAAAGTTCGTACTTACCGAGAACTTCCCGGCCGTTGCCTTGGTGACGCGTCCTTGGTGACGCGTCCTTGGTGACGCGCCTCTCGACATCGGGCCCCACCTCCCTGGATGACGCGCCAGTCCATGTGACCGCTGCAGCCTGTGCTTGGCCTGTGATTGGCTGGAGCTGTCACTTGGACTGGATTGTCATTCCGGGAGGTCAGACTGGAGGAAGAAGCCGGGAGTTATCGGTAAGTCAGAACTTCGTTTTTTTTTCTACAGGTTCATGTATATTGGGATCGGAAGTCACTGTCCATGGTGCTGAAACAGTTTAACTCTTAACTCTACTGCTCCTATATACAAGAATATAACTACTATAAGGGCACATTCACACGTGGCGGAATTGCTGTTGAGTTGCGCTGTGGACGGTCCGCAGCGGAATTCTGCAGCAGCCGTTTTTCACATTTTTTTCTATACATTTTTAGGAAACTTAGTTTAGACGTTGCAGAAAATAACTGTGCGGAACATAGGCTGCGGTGCTGAATTTTCCCTCCGCAGCATGCACTGTCTATCGCGGAGAAGAAGCGGAATTTCACTGCGGATTTCAGCCTTTGCAATGCAAAAACTGAAACCTGTGGCAAGTCCGCTGTGATATCTGCAATGTCTGAATTACCTGTCAAGTATGCAAAAGAACCTGCAGCAACATTTTCAGCGGAAAAATTCTGCCACGTGTGAACGCGGCCTTAGACTGCAAAACAATACAATATCCAAAAATGCCACGAACACTAATGCCACCTAAACACTATAATTAAATAAATATGCATTGCTGCTGAATCTACTTGCAATAGGGAGGTTCTTAGCGCACATTTTGATTATAAGGGTCGCCTTGTCATAGCAGGTGGGCTCACACAATTCGATTAAATGTGTGCTAAGAACCTCCTGATTGTAAGTAGATTCAGCAGCAATGCATCTTTATTTATTTATAGTGTTTAGGTGGCATTAGTGTTCGCAGAGTGCTGTCGCCATTTTTGTAGTTAGATAGATATGGAGCAGATAGATAGAAATATAGATAAATATGACAGAGACAGATAGATAGATAGATAGATAGATAGATAGATAGATAGATAGATAGATAGATAGATAGATGATAGCACACAAGAAAATGGTGACAGCACTCTGCGAACACTAATGCCACCAAAACACTAAATAAATAAATAAATAAATATGCAATACTGTTGAATCTACAGACAATAGTGAGGTTCTTAGCGCACAATTTGATCAAATTGTGTGAGCCCACCTGCCTCAACAAGGCGATCTCTATAAGGTGGGTAGATAGATAGATGATAGATAGATATTTCTACATAGTGACATCACAAATGCTTTTATGATGTAATAAGTCACATGATCCCCAGAATTTCAGGTTACTGCACATTTGGTTAAGTTACGGAAGCTGTCCACTCTCATTACTGTCACTTGATTGCCGTGTAATCTCTGCATGGCATGGCCTGTTCCCGGACTTTCTGTTGTTCTGCCATGTGGAATAGACACCAGTAAATTATTCATGGCGCTTTGAGGCGGGCACAGACCTGTCAGGAGACATCCGCACTGTTTATAAAATCTTACTCACTTTCTCTAGAAATGTGATTGTAGCAAAGAACTGTTTGGACTACAAAATTGTGGAATTAAACAATCCACAAATTATTTATGGAATCTTCCATCAGAGCGAAGTGCTCGCAGGGAGCCATGATCTGCAGGGCGCTACTATTTATAATTATATGGGGGCGACGTTATCTGCAGCATTGTACTACTGGCGATGAAGTGAAATAGTTGGGGAGGCCTGGTGCTCAATGATGTGGTGTCTTAATGGGGTTCTATAGCCTGGAGGGGTTCTATAGTTGGAGTCTATGGGGACGGGAGGTTTTCGTCTGAATCATCCATCTGAGGTATACGTTGTTTTTTTTTTTACATGTTTATTTACCAGCTCGCACCATACATCTTAGGTTATGTCAAATCTAGAGAGAACGTAAGGGAGGACACATCTGTATGTAAGTCATGTCTACTCTATATGTTTATTAGGCACCCACAGCATCGCCCCCAACATATGAGTCCCCATTCGTGGAACACTTTAAGCCACACGACTGATAAACCCAGGATCACCTCCTTCCAGGTCCAATTTGTAGGAGAATCCTGCAAAATGCTAGACAGTTGGAAAATCATGCTCACAGTGCCGTGGGAATGAGATGAGGACACTCGGGGTTGGTGGGGGGGGGGGGGCAATGGAAAGGCTGCAGAGGAGGATGTCCCCAAGGGAGAGACAAGAGGAAGACTGCAAATAGTGCGCCACATCCCTGTAGATAGTTCCACCCCCCTGTAGATAGTGCCACAATGCCCCCTTTAGATAATGCCCTCATTAAGACATAGTGCCCCTCAAAAAATTACAAAAACTTGTACTCACCTAGTCTTGTTCCCACAATGAACAGAGCTTCACAGCCTCCTCTGCCACGTTAGGCCTGCAGCCTATGAGATGTTGAGACGGGAACGGAGGACGCAAATAAAATTTAATGTGGCAGTCGCCTGGGACACTGGGCCAAAGATCCGGGTGATCGGATGCCCGAGCAAGCGGCACCATAATTGTCCCCTTTACACACCCGTAAGTTTGCCCTGATAATATATATACAGCTGGTATAAGTTATACATCTTCTTGTATATAGTGATATGGAGCATGCTGGTATAACCTGGGTATCTTTTGTATATAATTATATATGTACAGTGGGTATAAGTTATACATCTTCTTATATATAGTGATATGGGGCATGCTGGTATAACCTGGGTATCTTCTGTATATAATTATAGATGTACAGCTGGTATATGTTATACATCTTCTTGTATATAGTGATATGGAGCATGCTGGTATAACCTGGGCATCTTCTGTATATAATTATATATGTACAGCTGGTATAAGTTATACATCTTCTTGTATATAGTGATATGGAGCATGCTGGTATAGCCTGGGTATCTTCTGTATATAATTATATATGTACAGCTGGTATAAGTTATACATCTTCTTGTATATAGTGATATGGAGCATTCTGGTATAATTTGGGTATCTTCTGTATATAATTATATATGTATCGCTGGTATAAGTTATACATCTTCTTGTATATAGTGATATGGAGCATGCTGGTATAACCTGGGTATCTTCTGTGTATAATTATATATGTACAGCTGGTATAAGTTATATATCTTCCTGTATATAGTGATATGGAGCATGCTGGTATAAGATGGGTATCTTCTGTATATAATTATATATGTACAGCTGGTATAAGTTATACATCTTCTTGTATATAGTGGTATGGAGCATGCTGGTATAACCTGGGTATCTTCTGTATATAATTATATATGTACAGCTGGTATAAGTTATACATCTTCTTATATATAGTGATATGGGGCATGCTGGTATAACCTGGGTATCTTCTGTATATAATTATATATGTACTGCTGGTATAAGTTATACATCTTCTTGTATATAGTGATATGGAGCATGCTGGAATAACCTGGGTATCTTCTGTATATAATTATATATGTACAGCTGGTATAAGTTATACATCTTCTTGTATATAGTGATATGGAGCATGCTGGTATAACCTGGGTATCTTCTGTATATAATTATATATGTACAGCTGGTATAAGTTATACATCTTCTTGTATACAGTGATATGGAGCATGCTGGTATAACCTGGGTATCTTCTGTATATAATTATATATGTACAGCTGGTATAAGATATACATCTTCCTGTATATAATGATATGGATCATGCTGGTATAACCCGGGTATCTTCTGTATATAATTATACATGTACAGCTGGTATATTATACATCTTCTTGTATATAGTGATATCGAGCATGCTGGTATAACCTGGGTATCTTCTGTATATAATTATATATGTACAGCTGGTATAAGTTATACATCTTCTTGTATATAGTGGTATGGAGCATGCTGGTATAACCTGGGTATCTTCTGTGTATAATTATATATGTACAGCTGGTATAAGTTATACATCTTCTTGTATACAGTGATATGGAGCATGCTGGTATAACCTGGGTATTTTCTGTATATAATTATATATGTACAGCAGGTATAAGTTATACATCTTCTTATATATAGTGATATGGAGCATGCTGGTATAACCTGGGTATCTTCTGTATATAATTATATATGTACAGCTGGTATAAGTTATACATCTTCTTGTATATAGTGGTATGGAGCATGCTGGTATAACCTGGGTATCTTCTGTGTATAATTATATATGTACAGCTGGTATAAGTTATACATCTTCTTGTATATAGTGATATGGAGCATGCTGGTATAACCTTGGTATCTTCTGTATATAATTATATATGTAAAGCTGGTATAAGTTATATATCTTCTTGTATATAGTGATATGGAGCATGCTGGTATAACCTGGGTATCTTCTGTTTATAATTATATATGTACAGCTGGTATAAGTTATACATCTTCTTGTATATAGTGATATGGAGCATGCTGGTATAACCTGGGTATCTTCTGTATAGAATTATATATGTACAGCTGGTATAAGTTATACATCTTCTTGTATATAGTGATATGGAGCCTGCTGGCATAACCTGGGTATCGTCTGTATATAATTATATATGTACAGCTGGTATAAGTTATACATCTTCTTGTATATAGTGATATGGAGCATGCTGGTATAACCTGGGTATCTTCTGTATATAATTATATATGTACAGCTGGTATAAGTCATACATCTTCTTGTATATAGTGATATGGAGCATGCTGGTATAACCTGGGTATCTTCTGTATATAATTATATATGTACAGCTGGTATAAGTCATACATCTTCTTGTATATAGTGATATGGAGCATGCTGGTATAACCTGGGTATCTTCAGTATATAATTATATATGTACAGCTGGTATAAGTTATACATCTTCTTGTATACAGTGATATGTAGCATGTTGCTATAACCTGGGTATCTTCTGTATATAATTATATATGTACAGCTGGTATAAGTTATACATCTTCTTGTATATAGTGATATGGAGCATGCTGGTATAACCTGGGTATCTTTTGTATATAATTATATATGTACAGCTGGTATAAGTTATACATCTTCTTGTATATAGTGATATGGAGCATTCTGGTATAATTTGGGTATCTTCTGTATATAATTATATATGTATCGCTGGTATAAGTTATACATCTTCTTGTATATAGTGATATGGAGCATGCTGGTATAACCTGGGTATCTTCTGTGTATAATTATATATGTACAGCTGGTATAAGTTATATATCTTCCTGTATATAGTGATATGGAGCATGCTGGTATAAGATGGGTATCTTCTGTATATAATTATATATGTACAGCTGGTATAAGTTATACATATTCTTGTATATAGTGATATGGGGCATGCTGGTATAACCTGGGTATCTTCTGTATATAATTATATATGTACAGCTGGTATAAGTTATACATCTTCTTGTATATAGTGATATGGAGCATGCTGGTATAACCTGGGTATCTTCTGTATATAATTATATATGTACAGCTGGTATAAGTTATACATCTTCTTGTATACAGTGATATGGAGCATGCTGGTATAAACTGGGTATCTTCTGTATATAATTATATATGTACAGCTGGTATAAGATATACATCTTCCTGTATATAATGATATGGATCATGCTGGTATAACCCGGGTATCTTCTGTATATAATTATACATGTACAGCTGGTATATTATACATCTTCTTGTATATAGTGATATCGAGCATGCTGGTATAACCTTGGTATCTTCTGTATATAATTATATATGTAAAGCTGGTATAAGTTATATATCTTCTTGTATATAGTGATATGGAGCATGCTGGTATAACCTGGGTATCTTCTGTTTATAATTATATATGTACAGCTGGTATAAGTTATACATCTTCTTGTATATAGTGATATGGAGCATGCTGGTATAACCTGGGTATCTTCTGTATAGAATTCTATATGTACAGCTGGTATAAGTTATACATCTTCTTGTATATAGTGATATGGAGCCTGCTGGCATAACCTGGGTATCTTCTGTATATAATTATATATGTACAGCTGGTATAAGTTATACATCTTCTTGTATATAGTGATATGGAGCATGCTGGTATAACCTGGGTATATTCTGTATATAATTATATATGTACAGCTGGTATAAGTTATACATCTTCTTGTATATAGTGATATGGAGCATTCTGGTATAATTTGGGTATCTTCTGTATATAATTATATATGTATCGCTGGTATAAGTTATACATCTTCTTGTATATAGTGATATGGAGCATGCTGGTATAACCTGGGTATCTTCAGTATATAATTATATATGTACAGCTGGTATAAGTTATACATCTTCTTGTATACAGTGATATGTAGCATGTTGCTATAACCTGGGTATATTCTGTATATAATTATATATGTACAGCTGGTATAAGTTATACATCTTCTTGTATATAGTGATATGGAGCATGCTGGTATAACCTGGGTATCTTCTGTATATAATTATATATGTACAGCTGGTATAAATTATACATCTTTCTGTATATAGTGATATGGAGCATGCTGGTATAACCTGGACATCTTCTGTATATAATTATATATGTACAGCTCGTATAAGTTATACATCTTCTTGTATATATTGATATGGAGCATGCTGGTATAACCTGGGTATCTTCTGTATATAATTATATATGTACAGCTGGTATAAGTTATATATCTTCCTGTATATAGTGATATGGAGCATGCTGGTATAACCTGGGTATCTTCTGTATATAATTATATATGTACAGCTGGTATAAGTTATACATCTTCCTGTATATAGTGATATGGAGCATGCTGGTATAACCTGGGTATCTTCTGTATATAATTATGCATGTACAGCTGGTATAAGTTATACATCTTCTTGTATATAGTGATATGGAGCATGCTGGTATAACCTGGGTATATTCTGTATATAATTATATATGTACAGCTCGTATAAGTTATACATCTTCTTGTATATAGTAATATGGAGCATGCTGGTATATAACCTGGGTATCTTCTGTATATAATTATATATGTACAGCTCGTATAAGTTATAAATTTTCTTGTATATAGTGATATGGAGCATGCTGGTATAACCTGGGTGTCTTCTGTATATAATTATATATGTACAGCTGGTATAAGTTATACATCTTCTTATATATAGTGATATGGGGCATGCTGGTATAACCTGTATCTCCTGTATATAATTATATATGTACAGCTGGTATAAGTTATACATCTTCTTGTATATAGTGATATGGAGCATGCTGGTATAACCTGGGTATCTTCTGTATATAATTATATATGTACAGCTGGTATAAATTATACATCTTTCTGTATATAGTGATATGGAGCATGCTGGTATAACCTGGACATCTTCTGTATATAATTATATATGTACAGCTGGTATAAGTTATACATCTTCCTGTATATAGTGATATGGAGCATGCTGGTATAACCTGGGTATCTTCTGTATATAATTATGCATGTACAGCTGGTATAAGTTATACATCTTCTTGTATATAGTGATATGGAGCATGCTGGTATAACCTGGGTATATTCTGTATATAATTATATATGTACAGCTGGTATAAGTTATACATCTTCTTGTATATAGTAATATGGAGCATGCTGGTATATAACCTGGGTATCTTCTGTATATAATTATATATGTACAGCTCGTATAAGTTATAAATTTTCTTGTATATAGTGATATGGAGCATGCTGGTATAACCTGGGTGTCTTCTGTATATAATTATATACGTACAGCTGGTATAAGTTATACATCTTCTTATATATAGTGATATGGGGCATGCTGGTATAACCTGTATCTCCTGTATATAATTATATATGTACAGCTGGTATAAGTTATACATCCTCTTGTATATAGTGATATGGAGCATGCTAGTATAACCTGGGTATCTTCTGTATATAATTATATATGTACAGCTGGTATAAGTTATACATCTTCTTGTATATAGTGGTATGGAGCATGCTGGTGTAACCTGGGTATCTTCTGTATATAATTATATATGTACAGCTCGTATAAGTTATACATATTCTTGTATATAGTGATATGGGGTATGCTGGTATAACCTGGGTATCTTCTGTATATAATTATATATGTACAGCTGGTATAAGTTATACATCTTCTTGTATATAGTGATATGGAGCATGCTGGAATAACCTGGGTATCTTCTGTATATAATTATATATGTACAGCTGGTATAAGTTATACATCTTCTTGTATATAGTGATATGGAGCATGCTGGTATAACCTGGGTATATTCTGTATATAATTATATATGTACAGCTGGTATAAGTTATACATCTTCTTGTATATAGTGATATGGAGCATTCTGGTATAATTTGGGTATCTTCTGTATATAATTATATATGTATCGCTGGTATAAGTTATACATCTTCTTGTATATAGTGATATGGAGCATGCTGGTATAACCTGGGTATCTTCAGTATATAATTATATATGTACAGCTGGTATAAGTTATACATCTTCTTGTATACAGTGATATGTAGCATGTTGCTATAACCTGGGTATATTCTGTATATAATTATATATGTACAGCTGGTATAAGTTATACATCTTCTTGTATATAGTGATATGGAGCATGCTGGTATAACCTGGGTATCTTCTGTATATAATTATATATGTACAGCTGGTATAAATTATACATCTTTCTGTATATAGTGATATGGAGCATGCTGGTATAACCTGGACATCTTCTGTATATAATTATATATGTACAGCTCGTATAAGTTATACATCTTCTTGTATATATTGATATGGAGCATGCTGGTATAACCTGGGTATCTTCTGTATATAATTATATATGTACAGCTGGTATAAGTTATATATCTTCCTGTATATAGTGATATGGAGCATGCTGGTATAACCTGGGTATCTTCTGTATATAATTATATATGTACAGCTGGTATAAGTTATACATCTTCCTGTATATAGTGATATGGAGCATGCTGGTATAACCTGGGTATCTTCTGTATATAATTATGCATGTACAGCTGGTATAAGTTATACATCTTCTTGTATATAGTGATATGGAGCATGCTGGTATAACCTGGGTATATTCTGTATATAATTATATATGTACAGCTCGTATAAGTTATACATCTTCTTGTATATAGTAATATGGAGCATGCTGGTATATAACCTGGGTATCTTCTGTATATAATTATATATGTACAGCTCGTATAAGTTATAAATTTTCTTGTATATAGTGATATGGAGCATGCTGGTATAACCTGGGTGTCTTCTGTATATAATTATATATGTACAGCTGGTATAAGTTATACATCTTCTTATATATAGTGATATGGGGCATGCTGGTATAACCTGTATCTCCTGTATATAATTATATATGTACAGCTGGTATAAGTTATACATCTTCTTGTATATAGTGATATGGAGCATGCTGGTATAACCTGGGTATCTTCTGTATATAATTATATATGTACAGCTGGTATAAATTATACATCTTTCTGTATATAGTGATATGGAGCATGCTGGTATAACCTGGACATCTTCTGTATATAATTATATATGTACAGCTGGTATAAGTTATACATCTTCCTGTATATAGTGATATGGAGCATGCTGGTATAACCTGGGTATCTTCTGTATATAATTATGCATGTACAGCTGGTATAAGTTATACATCTTCTTGTATATAGTGATATGGAGCATGCTGGTATAACCTGGGTATATTCTGTATATAATTATATATGTACAGCTGGTATAAGTTATACATCTTCTTGTATATAGTAATATGGAGCATGCTGGTATATAACCTGGGTATCTTCTGTATATAATTATATATGTACAGCTCGTATAAGTTATAAATTTTCTTGTATATAGTGATATGGAGCATGCTGGTATAACCTGGGTGTCTTCTGTATATAATTATATACGTACAGCTGGTATAAGTTATACATCTTCTTATATATAGTGATATGGGGCATGCTGGTATAACCTGTATCTCCTGTATATAATTATATATGTACAGCTGGTATAAGTTATACATCCTCTTGTATATAGTGATATGGAGCATGCTAGTATAACCTGGGTATCTTCTGTATATAATTATATATGTACAGCTGGTATAAGTTATACATCTTCTTGTATATAGTGGTATGGAGCATGCTGGTGTAACCTGGGTATCTTCTGTATATAATTATATATGTACAGCTCGTATAAGTTATACATATTCTTGTATATAGTGATATGGGGTATGCTGGTATAACCTGGGTATCTTCTGTATATAATTATATATGTACAGCTGGTATAAGTTATACATCTTCTTGTATATAGTGATATGGAGCATGCTGGAATAACCTGGGTATCTTCTGTATATAATTATATATGTACAGCTGGTATAAGTTATACATCTTCTTGTATATAGTGATATGGAGCATGCTGGTATAACCCAGGTATCTTCTGTATATAATTATACATGTACAGCTGGTATATTATACATCTTCTTGTATATAGTGATATCGAGCATGCTGGTATAACCTTGGTATCTTCTGTATATAATTATATATGTACAGCTGGTATAAGTTATATATCTTCTTGTATATAGTGATATGGAGCATGCTGGTATAACCTGGGTATCTTCTGTATAGAATTATATATGTACAGCTGGTATAAGTTATACATCTTCTTGTATATAGTGATATGGAGCATGCTGGTATAACCTGGGTATCTTCTGTATATAATTATGCATGTACAGCTGGTATAAGTTATACATCTTCTTGTATATAGTGATATGGAGCATGCTGGTATAACCTGGGTATATTCTGTATATAATTATATATGTACAGCTCGTATAAGTTATACATCTTCTTGTATATAGTAATATGGAGCATGCTGGTATATAACCTGGGTATCTTCTGTATATAATTATATATGTACAGCTCGTATAAGTTATAAATTTTCTTGTATATAGTGATATGGAGCATGCTGGTATAACCTGGGTGTCTTCTGTATATAATTATATATGTACAGCTGGTATAAGTTATACATCTTCTTATATATAGTGATATGGGGCATGCTGGTATAACCTGTATCTCCTGTATATAATTATATATGTACAGCTGGTATAAGTTATACATCTTCTTGTATATAGTGATATGGAGCATGCTGGTATAACCTGGGTATCTTCTGTATATAATTATATATGTACAGCTGGTATAAATTATACATCTTTCTGTATATAGTGATATGGAGCATGCTGGTATAACCTGGACATCTTCTGTATATAATTATATATGTACAGCTGGTATAAGTTATACATCTTCCTGTATATAGTGATATGGAGCATGCTGGTATAACCTGGGTATCTTCTGTATATAATTATGCATGTACAGCTGGTATAAGTTATACATCTTCTTGTATATAGTGATATGGAGCATGCTGGTATAACCTGGGTATATTCTGTATATAATTATATATGTACAGCTGGTATAAGTTATACATCTTCTTGTATATAGTAATATGGAGCATGCTGGTATATAACCTGGGTATCTTCTGTATATAATTATATATGTACAGCTCGTATAAGTTATACATTTTCTTGTATATAGTGATATGGAGCATGCTGGTATAACCTGGGTGTCTTCTGTATATAATTATATACGTACAGCTGGTATAAGTTATACATCTTCTTATATATAGTGATATGGGGCATGCTGGTATAACCTGTATCTCCTGTATATAATTATATATGTACAGCTGGTATAAGTTATACATCCTCTTGTATATAGTGATATGGAGCATGCTAGTATAACCTGGGTATCTTCTGTATATAATTATATATGTACAGCTGGTATAAGTTATACATCTTCTTGTATATAGTGGTATGGAGCATGCTGGTGTAACCTGGGTATCTTCTGTATATAATTATATATGTACAGCTCGTATAAGTTATACATATTCTTGTATATAGTGATATGGGGTATGCTGGTATAACCTGGGTATCTTCTGTATATAATTATATATGTACAGCTGGTATAAGTTATACATCTTCTTGTATATAGTGATATGGAGCATGCTGGAATAACCTGGGTATCTTCTGTATATAATTATATATGTACAGCTGGTATAAGTTATACATCTTCTTGTATATAGTGATATGGAGCATGCTGGTATAACCCAGGTATCTTCTGTATATAATTATACATGTACAGCTGGTATATTATACATCTTCTTGTATATAGTGATATCGAGCATGCTGGTATAACCTTGGTATCTTCTGTATATAATTATATATGTACAGCTGGTATAAGTTATATATCTTCTTGTATATAGTGATATGGAGCATGCTGGTATAACCTGGGTATCTTCTGTATAGAATTATATATGTACAGCTGGTATAAGTTATACATCTTCTTGTATATAGTGATATGGAGCCTGCTGGCATAACCTGGGTATCTTCTGTATATAATTATATATGTACAGCTGGTATAAGTTATACATCTTCTTGTATATAGTGATATGGAGCATGCTGGTATAACCTGGGTATCTTCTGTATATAATTATATATGTACAGCTGGTATAAGTCATACATCTTCTTGTATATAGTGATATGGAGCATGCTGGTATAACCTGGGTATCTTCTGTATATAATTATATATGTACAGCTGGTATAAGTCATACATCTTTTTGTATATAGTGATATGGAGCATGCTGGTATAACCTGGGTATCTTCAGTATATAATTATATATGTACAGCTGGTATAAGTTATACATCTTCTTGTATACAGTGATATGTAGCATGTTGCTATAACCTGGGTATCTTCTGTATATAATTATATATGTACAGCTGGTATAAGTTATACATCTTCTTGTATATAGTGATATGGAGCATTCTGGTATAATTTGGGTATCTTCTGTATATAATTATATATGTATCGCTGGTATAAGTTATACATCTTCTTGTATATAGTGATATGGAGCATGCTGGTATAACCTGGGTATCTTCTGTGTATAATTATATATGTACAGCTGGTATAAGTTATATATCTTCCTGTATATAGTGATATGGAGCATGCTGGTATAAGATGGGTATCTTCTGTATATAATTATATATGTACAGCTGGTATAAGTTATACATCTTCTTGTATATAGTGGTATGGAGCATGCTGGTGTAACCTGGATATCTTCTGTATATAATTATATATGTACAGCTGGTATAAGTTATACATATTCTTGTATATAGTGATATGGGGCATGCTGGTATAACCTGGGTATCTTCTGTATATAATTATATATGTACAGCTGGTATAAGTTATACATCTTCTTGTATATAGTGATATGGAGCATGCTGGAATAACCTGGGTATCTTCTGTATATAATTATATATGTACAGCTGGTATAAGTTATACATCTTCTTGTATATAGTGATATGGAGCATGCTGGTATAACCTGGGTATCTTCTGTATATAATTATATATGTACAGCTGGTATAAGTTATACATCTTCTTGTATATAGTGATATGGAGCATGCTGGTATAACCTGGATGTCTTCTGTATATAATTATATATGTACAGCTGGTATAAGTTATACATCTTCTTGTATATAGTGATATGGAGCATGCTGGTATAACCTGTATCTCCTGTATATAATTATATATGTACAGCTGGTATAAGTTATACATCTTCTTGTATATAGTGATATGGAGCATGCTGGTATAACCTGGGTATCTTCTGTATATAATTATATATGTACAGCTGGTATAAATTATACATCTTTCTGTATATAGTGATATGGAGCATGCTGGTATAACCTGGACATCTTCTGTATATAATTATATATGTACAGCTGGTATAAGTTATACATCTTCCTGTATATAGTGATATGGAGCATGCTGGTATAACCTGGGTATCTTCTGTATATAATTATGCATGTACAGCTGGTATAAGTTATACATCTTCTTGTATATAGTGATATGGAGCATGCTGGTATAACCTGGGTATATTCTGTATATAATTATATATGTACAGCTGGTATAAGTTATACATCTTCTTGTATATAGTAATATGGAGCATGCTGGTATATAACCTGGGTATCTTCTGTATATAATTATATATGTACAGCTCGTATAAGTTATAAATTTTCTTGTATATAGTGATATGGAGCATGCTGGTATAACCTGGGTGTCTTCTGTATATAATTATATACGTACAGCTGGTATAAGTTATACATCTTCTTATATATAGTGATATGGGGCATGCTGGTATAACCTGTATCTCCTGTATATAATTATATATGTACAGCTGGTATAAGTTATACATCCTCTTGTATATAGTGATATGGAGCATGCTAGTATAACCTGGGTATATTCTGTATATAATTATATATGTACAGCTGGTATAAGTTATACATCTTCTTGTATATAGTGGTATGGAGCATGCTGGTGTAACCTGGGTATCTTCTGTATATAATTATATATGTACAGCTCGTATAAGTTATACATATTCTTGTATATAGTGATATGGGGTATGCTGGTATAACCTGGGTATCTTCTGTATATAATTATATATGTACAGCTGGTATAAGTTATACATCTTCTTGTATATAGTGATATGGAGCATGCTGGAATAACCTGGGTATCTTCTGTATATAATTATATATGTACAGCTGGTATAAGTTATACATCTTCTTGTATATAGTGATATGGAGCATGCTGGTATAACCCAGGTATCTTCTGTATATAATTATACATGTACAGCTGGTATATTATACATCTTCTTGTATATAGTGATATCGAGCATGCTGGTATAACCTTGGTATCTTCTGTATATAATTATATATGTACAGCTGGTATAAGTTATATATCTTCTTGTATATAGTGATATGGAGCATGCTGGTATAACCTGGGTATCTTCTGTTTATAATTATATATGTACAGCTGGTATAAGTTATACATCTTCTTGTATATAGTGATATGGAGCATACTGGTATAACCTGGGTATCTTCTGTATATAATTATATATGTACAGCTGGTATAAATTATACATCTTTCTGTATATAGTGATATGGAGCATGCTGGTATAACCTGGACATCTTCTGTATATAATTATATATGTACAGCTCGTATAAGTTATACATCTTCTTGTATATATTGATATGGAGCATGCTAGTATAACCTGGGTATCTTCTGTATATAATTATATATGTACAGCTGGTATAAGTTATACATCTTCCTGTATATAGTGATATGGAGCATGCTGGTATAACCTGGGTATCTTCTGTATATAATTATGCATGTACAGCTGGTATAAGTTATACATCTTCTTGTATATAGTGATATGGAGCATGCTGGTATAACCTGGGTATATTCTGTATAGAATTATATATGTACAGCTCGTATAAGTTATACATCTTCTTGTATATAGTAATATGGAGCATGCTGGTATATAACCTGGGTATCTTCTGTATATAATTATATATGTACAGCTCGTATAAGTTATAAATTTTCTTGTATATAGTGATATGGAGCATGCTGGTATAACCTGGGTGTCTTCTGTATATAATTATATATGTACAGCTGGTATAAGTTATACATCTTCTTGTATATAGTGATATGGAGCATGCTGGTATAACCTGGGTGTCTTCTGTATATAATTATATATGTACAGCTGGTATAAGTTATACATCTTCTTATATATAGTGATATGGGGCATGCTGGTATAACCTGTATCTCCTGTATATAATTATATATGTACAGCTGGTATAAGTTATACATCTTCTTGTATATAGTGATATGGAGCATGCTGGTATAACCTGGGTATCTTCTGTATATAATTATATATGTACAGCTGGTATAAATTATACATCTTTCTGTATATAGTGATATGGAGCATGCTGGTATAACCTGGACATCTTCTGTATATAATTATATATGTACAGCTCGTATAAGTTATACATCTTCTTGTATATATTGATATGGAGCATGCTAGTATAACCTGGGTATCTTCTGTATATAATTATATATGTACAGCTGGTATAAGTTATACATCTTCCTGTATATAGTGATATGGAGCATGCTGGTATAACCTGGGTATCTTCTGTATATAATTATATATGTACAGCTGGTATAAGTTATACATCTTCCTGTATATAGTGATATGGAGCATGCTGGTATAACCTGGGTATCTTCTGTATATAATTATATATGTATAGCTGGTATAAGTTACACATCTTCTTGTATATAGTGATATGGAGCATGTTGGTATAACCTGGGTAACTTCTGTATATAATTATGCATGTACAGCTGGTATAAGTTATACATCTTCTTGTATATAGTGATATGGAGCATGCTGGTATAACCTGGGTATATTCTGTATATAATTATATATGTACAGCTCGTATAAGTTATACATCTTCTTGTATATAGTAATATGGAGCATGCTGGTATATAACCTGGGTATCTTCTGTATATAATTATATATGTACAGCTCGTATAAGTTATAAATTTTCTTGTATATAGTGATATGGAGCATGCTGGTATAACCTGGGTGTCTTCTGTATATAATTATATATGTACAGCTGGTATAAGTTATACATCTTCTTATATATAGTGATATGGGGCATGCTGGTATAACCTGTATCTCCTGTATATAATTATATATGTACAGCTGGTATAAGTTATACATCTTCTTGTATATAGTGATATGGAGCATGCTGGTATAACCTGGGTATCTTCTGTATATAATTATATATGTACAGCTGGTATAAATTATACATCTTTCTGTATATAGTGATATGGAGCATGCTGGTATAACCTGGACATCTTCTGTATATAATTATATATGTACAGCTGGTATAAGTTATACATCTTCCTGTATATAGTGATATGGAGCATGCTGGTATAACCTGGGTATCTTCTGTATATAATTATGCATGTACAGCTGGTATAAGTTATACATCTTCTTGTATATAGTGATATGGAGCATGCTGGTATAACCTGGGTATATTCTGTATATAATTATATATGTACAGCTGGTATAAGTTATACATCTTCTTGTATATAGTAATATGGAGCATGCTGGTATATAACCTGGGTATCTTCTGTATATAATTATATATGTACAGCTCGTATAAGTTATAAATTTTCTTGTATATAGTGATATGGAGCATGCTGGTATAACCTGGGTGTCTTCTGTATATAATTATATACGTACAGCTGGTATAAGTTATACATCTTCTTATATATAGTGATATGGGGCATGCTGGTATAACCTGTATCTCCTGTATATAATTATATATGTACAGCTGGTATAAGTTATACATCCTCTTGTATATAGTGATATGGAGCATGCTAGTATAACCTGGGTATCTTCTGTATATAATTATATATGTACAGCTGGTATAAGTTATACATCTTCTTGTATATAGTGGTATGGAGCATGCTGGTGTAACCTGGGTATCTTCTGTATATAATTATATATGTACAGCTCGTATAAGTTATACATATTCTTGTATATAGTGATATGGGGTATGCTGGTATAACCTGGGTATCTTCTGTATATAATTATATATGTACAGCTGGTATAAGTTATACATCTTCTTGTATATAGTGATATGGAGCATGCTGGAATAACCTGGGTATCTTCTGTATATAATTATATATGTACAGCTGGTATAAGTTATACATCTTCTTGTATATAGTGATATGGAGCATGCTGGTATAACCCAGGTATCTTCTGTATATAATTATACATGTACAGCTGGTATATTATACATCTTCTTGTATATAGTGATATCGAGCATGCTGGTATAACCTTGGTATCTTCTGTATATAATTATATATGTACAGCTGGTATAAGTTATATATCTTCTTGTATATAGTGATATGGAGCATGCTGGTATAACCTGGGTATCTTCTGTATAGAATTATATATGTACAGCTGGTATAAGTTATACATCTTCTTGTATATAGTGATATGGAGCATGCTGGTATAACCTGGGTATCTTCTGTATATAATTATGCATGTACAGCTGGTATAAGTTATACATCTTCTTGTATATAGTGATATGGAGCATGCTGGTATAACCTGGGTATATTCTGTATATAATTATATATGTACAGCTCGTATAAGTTATACATCTTCTTGTATATAGTAATATGGAGCATGCTGGTATATAACCTGGGTATCTTCTGTATATAATTATATATGTACAGCTCGTATAAGTTATAAATTTTCTTGTATATAGTGATATGGAGCATGCTGGTATAACCTGGGTGTCTTCTGTATATAATTATATATGTACAGCTGGTATAAGTTATACATCTTCTTATATATAGTGATATGGGGCATGCTGGTATAACCTGTATCTCCTGTATATAATTATATATGTACAGCTGGTATAAGTTATACATCTTCTTGTATATAGTGATATGGAGCATGCTGGTATAACCTGGGTATCTTCTGTATATAATTATATATGTACAGCTGGTATAAATTATACATCTTT
This sequence comes from Rhinoderma darwinii, assembly GCF_050947455.1. Taxonomy (NCBI): domain Eukaryota; kingdom Metazoa; phylum Chordata; class Amphibia; order Anura; family Rhinodermatidae; genus Rhinoderma; species Rhinoderma darwinii. The sequence continues at coordinate 5,571,566 of NC_134697.1, read as the reverse complement.
CTGTATATAGTGATATGGAGCATGCTGGTATAACCTGGACATCTTCTGTATATAATTATATATGTACAGCTGGTATAAGTTATACATCTTCCTGTATATAGTGATATGGAGCATGCTGGTATAACCTGGGTATCTTCTGTATATAATTATGCATGTACAGCTGGTATAAGTTATACATCTTCTTGTATATAGTGATATGGAGCATGCTGGTATAACCTGGGTATATTCTGTATATAATTATATATGTACAGCTGGTATAAGTTATACATCTTCTTGTATATAGTAATATGGAGCATGCTGGTATATAACCTGGGTATCTTCTGTATATAATTATATATGTACAGCTCGTATAAGTTATACATTTTCTTGTATATAGTGATATGGAGCATGCTGGTATAACCTGGGTGTCTTCTGTATATAATTATATACGTACAGCTGGTATAAGTTATACATCTTCTTATATATAGTGATATGGGGCATGCTGGTATAACCTGTATCTCCTGTATATAATTATATATGTACAGCTGGTATAAGTTATACATCCTCTTGTATATAGTGATATGGAGCATGCTAGTATAACCTGGGTATCTTCTGTATATAATTATATATGTACAGCTGGTATAAGTTATACATCTTCTTGTATATAGTGGTATGGAGCATGCTGGTGTAACCTGGGTATCTTCTGTATATAATTATATATGTACAGCTCGTATAAGTTATACATATTCTTGTATATAGTGATATGGGGTATGCTGGTATAACCTGGGTATCTTCTGTATATAATTATATATGTACAGCTGGTATAAGTTATACATCTTCTTGTATATAGTGATATGGAGCATGCTGGAATAACCTGGGTATCTTCTGTATATAATTATATATGTACAGCTGGTATAAGTTATACATCTTCTTGTATATAGTGATATGGAGCATGCTGGTATAACCCAGGTATCTTCTGTATATAATTATACATGTACAGCTGGTATATTATACATCTTCTTGTATATAGTGATATCGAGCATGCTGGTATAACCTTGGTATCTTCTGTATATAATTATATATGTACAGCTGGTATAAGTTATATATCTTCTTGTATATAGTGATATGGAGCATGCTGGTATAACCTGGGTATCTTCTGTATAGAATTATATATGTACAGCTGGTATAAGTTATACATCTTCTTGTATATAGTGATATGGAGCCTGCTGGCATAACCTGGGTATCTTCTGTATATAATTATATATGTACAGCTGGTATAAGTTATACATCTTCTTGTATATAGTGATATGGAGCATGCTGGTATAACCTGGGTATCTTCTGTATATAATTATATATGTACAGCTGGTATAAGTCATACATCTTCTTGTATATAGTGATATGGAGCATGCTGGTATAACCTGGGTATCTTCTGTATATAATTATATATGTACAGCTGGTATAAGTCATACATCTTTTTGTATATAGTGATATGGAGCATGCTGGTATAACCTGGGTATCTTCAGTATATAATTATATATGTACAGCTGGTATAAGTTATACATCTTCTTGTATACAGTGATATGTAGCATGTTGCTATAACCTGGGTATCTTCTGTATATAATTATATATGTACAGCTGGTATAAGTTATACATCTTCTTGTATATAGTGATATGGAGCATTCTGGTATAATTTGGGTATCTTCTGTATATAATTATATATGTATCGCTGGTATAAGTTATACATCTTCTTGTATATAGTGATATGGAGCATGCTGGTATAACCTGGGTATCTTCTGTGTATAATTATATATGTACAGCTGGTATAAGTTATATATCTTCCTGTATATAGTGATATGGAGCATGCTGGTATAAGATGGGTATCTTCTGTATATAATTATATATGTACAGCTGGTATAAGTTATACATCTTCTTGTATATAGTGGTATGGAGCATGCTGGTGTAACCTGGATATCTTCTGTATATAATTATATATGTACAGCTGGTATAAGTTATACATATTCTTGTATATAGTGATATGGGGCATGCTGGTATAACCTGGGTATCTTCTGTATATAATTATATATGTACAGCTGGTATAAGTTATACATCTTCTTGTATATAGTGATATGGAGCATGCTGGAATAACCTGGGTATCTTCTGTATATAATTATATATGTACAGCTGGTATAAGTTATACATCTTCTTGTATATAGTGATATGGAGCATGCTGGTATAACCTGGGTATCTTCTGTATATAATTATATATGTACAGCTGGTATAAGTTATACATCTTCTTGTATATAGTGATATGGAGCATGCTGGTATAACCTGGATGTCTTCTGTATATAATTATATATGTACAGCTGGTATAAGTTATACATCTTCTTGTATATAGTGATATGGAGCATGCTGGTATAACCTGTATCTCCTGTATATAATTATATATGTACAGCTGGTATAAGTTATACATCTTCTTGTATATAGTGATATGGAGCATGCTGGTATAACCTGGGTATCTTCTGTATATAATTATATATGTACAGCTGGTATAAATTATACATCTTTCTGTATATAGTGATATGGAGCATGCTGGTATAACCTGGACATCTTCTGTATATAATTATATATGTACAGCTGGTATAAGTTATACATCTTCCTGTATATAGTGATATGGAGCATGCTGGTATAACCTGGGTATCTTCTGTATATAATTATGCATGTACAGCTGGTATAAGTTATACATCTTCTTGTATATAGTGATATGGAGCATGCTGGTATAACCTGGGTATATTCTGTATATAATTATATATGTACAGCTGGTATAAGTTATACATCTTCTTGTATATAGTAATATGGAGCATGCTGGTATATAACCTGGGTATCTTCTGTATATAATTATATATGTACAGCTCGTATAAGTTATAAATTTTCTTGTATATAGTGATATGGAGCATGCTGGTATAACCTGGGTGTCTTCTGTATATAATTATATACGTACAGCTGGTATAAGTTATACATCTTCTTATATATAGTGATATGGGGCATGCTGGTATAACCTGTATCTCCTGTATATAATTATATATGTACAGCTGGTATAAGTTATACATCCTCTTGTATATAGTGATATGGAGCATGCTAGTATAACCTGGGTATATTCTGTATATAATTATATATGTACAGCTGGTATAAGTTATACATCTTCTTGTATATAGTGGTATGGAGCATGCTGGTGTAACCTGGGTATCTTCTGTATATAATTATATATGTACAGCTCGTATAAGTTATACATATTCTTGTATATAGTGATATGGGGTATGCTGGTATAACCTGGGTATCTTCTGTATATAATTATATATGTACAGCTGGTATAAGTTATACATCTTCTTGTATATAGTGATATGGAGCATGCTGGAATAACCTGGGTATCTTCTGTATATAATTATATATGTACAGCTGGTATAAGTTATACATCTTCTTGTATATAGTGATATGGAGCATGCTGGTATAACCCAGGTATCTTCTGTATATAATTATACATGTACAGCTGGTATATTATACATCTTCTTGTATATAGTGATATCGAGCATGCTGGTATAACCTTGGTATCTTCTGTATATAATTATATATGTACAGCTGGTATAAGTTATATATCTTCTTGTATATAGTGATATGGAGCATGCTGGTATAACCTGGGTATCTTCTGTTTATAATTATATATGTACAGCTGGTATAAGTTATACATCTTCTTGTATATAGTGATATGGAGCATACTGGTATAACCTGGGTATCTTCTGTATATAATTATATATGTACAGCTGGTATAAATTATACATCTTTCTGTATATAGTGATATGGAGCATGCTGGTATAACCTGGACATCTTCTGTATATAATTATATATGTACAGCTCGTATAAGTTATACATCTTCTTGTATATATTGATATGGAGCATGCTAGTATAACCTGGGTATCTTCTGTATATAATTATATATGTACAGCTGGTATAAGTTATACATCTTCCTGTATATAGTGATATGGAGCATGCTGGTATAACCTGGGTATCTTCTGTATATAATTATGCATGTACAGCTGGTATAAGTTATACATCTTCTTGTATATAGTGATATGGAGCATGCTGGTATAACCTGGGTATATTCTGTATAGAATTATATATGTACAGCTCGTATAAGTTATACATCTTCTTGTATATAGTAATATGGAGCATGCTGGTATATAACCTGGGTATCTTCTGTATATAATTATATATGTACAGCTCGTATAAGTTATAAATTTTCTTGTATATAGTGATATGGAGCATGCTGGTATAACCTGGGTGTCTTCTGTATATAATTATATATGTACAGCTGGTATAAGTTATACATCTTCTTATATATAGTGATATGGGGCATGCTGGTATAACCTGTATCTCCTGTATATAATTATATATGTACAGCTGGTATAAGTTATACATCTTCTTGTATATAGTGATATGGAGCATGCTGGTATAACCTGGGTATCTTCTGTATATAATTATATATGTACAGCTGGTATAAATTATACATCTTTCTGTATATAGTGATATGGAGCATGCTGGTATAACCTGGACATCTTCTGTATATAATTATATATGTACAGCTCGTATAAGTTATACATCTTCTTGTATATATTGATATGGAGCATGCTAGTATAACCTGGGTATCTTCTGTATATAATTATATATGTACAGCTGGTATAAGTTATACATCTTCCTGTATATAGTGATATGGAGCATGCTGGTATAACCTGGGTATCTTCTGTATATAATTATATATGTACAGCTGGTATAAGTTATACATCTTCCTGTATATAGTGATATGGAGCATGCTGGTATAACCTGGGTATCTTCTGTATATAATTATATATGTATAGCTGGTATAAGTTACACATCTTCTTGTATATAGTGATATGGAGCATGTTGGTATAACCTGGGTAACTTCTGTATATAATTATGCATGTACAGCTGGTATAAGTTATACATCTTCTTGTATATAGTGATATGGAGCATGCTGGTATAACCTGGGTATATTCTGTATATAATTATATATGTACAGCTCGTATAAGTTATACATCTTCTTGTATATAGTAATATGGAGCATGCTGGTATATAACCTGGGTATCTTCTGTATATAATTATATATGTACAGCTCGTATAAGTTATAAATTTTCTTGTATATAGTGATATGGAGCATGCTGGTATAACCTGGGTGTCTTCTGTATATAATTATATATGTACAGCTGGTATAAGTTATACATCTTCTTATATATAGTGATATGGGGCATGCTGGTATAACCTGTATCTCCTGTATATAATTATATATGTACAGCTGGTATAAGTTATACATCCTCTTGTATATAGTGATATGGAGCATGCTAGTATAACCTGGGTATCTTCTGTATATAATTATATATGTACAGCTGGTATAAGTTATACATCTTCTTGTATATAGTGGTATGGAGCATGCTGGTGTAACCTGGGTATCTTCTGTATATAATTATATATGTACAGCTGGTATAAGTTATACATCTTCTTGTATATAGTGATATGGAGCATGCTGGAATAACCTGGGTATCTTCTGTATATAATTATATATGTACAGCTGGTATAAGTTATACATCTTCTTGTATATAGTGATATGGAGCATGCTGGTATAACCCGGGTATCTTCTGTATATAATTATACATGTACAGCTGGTATATTATACATCTTCTTGTATATAGTGATATCGAGCATGCTGGTATAACCTTGGTATCTTCTGTATATAATTATATATGTACAGCTGGTATAAGTTATATATCTTCTTGTATATAGTGATATGGAGCATGCTGGTATAACCTGGGTATCTTCTGTTTATAATTATATATGTACAGCTGGTATAAGTTATACATCTTCTTGTATATAGTGATATGGAGCATACTGGTATAACCTGGGTATCTTCTGTATATAATTATATATGTACAGCTGGTATAAATTATACATCTTTCTGTATATAGTGATATGGAGCATGCTGGTATAACCTGGACATCTTCTGTATATAATTATATATGTACAGCTCGTATAAGTTATACATCTTCTTGTATATAGTGATATGGAGCATACTGGTATAACCTGGGTATCTTCTGTATATAATTATATATGTACAGCTGGTATAAATTATACATCTTTCTGTATATAGTGATATGGAGCATGCTGGTATAACCTGGACATCTTCTGTATATAATTATATATGTACAGCTCGTATAAGTTATACATCTTCTTGTATATATTGATATGGAGCATGCTAGTATAACCTGGGTATCTTCTGTATATAATTATATATGTACAGCTGGTATAAGTTATACATCTTCCTGTATATAGTGATATGGAGCATGCTGGTATAACCTTGGTATCTTCTGTATATAATTATATATGTACAGCTGGTATAAGTTATATATCTTCTTGTATATAGTGATATGGAGCATGCTGGTATAACCTGGGTATCTTCTGTTTATAATTATATATGTACAGCTGGTATAAGTTATACATCTTCTTGTATATAGTGATATGGAGCATGCTGGTATAACCTGGGTATATCCTGTATATAATTATATATGTATAGCTGGTATAAGTTATACATCTTCTTGTATATAGTGATATGGAGCATGCTGGTATAACCTGGGTATCTCCTGTATATAATTATATATGTACAGCTGGTATAAGTTATACATCTTCTTGTATATAGTGATATGGAGCATGCTGGTATAACCTGGGTATCTTCTGTATATAATTATATATGTACAGCTGGTATAAATTATACATCTTTCTGTATATAGTGATATGGAGCATGCTGGTATAACCTGGACATCTTCTGTATATAATTATATATGTACAGCTCGTATAAGTTATACATCTTCTTGTATATATTGATATGGAGCATGCTAGTATAACCTGGGTATCTTCTGTATATAATTATATATGTACAGCTGGTATAAGTTATACATCTTCCTGTATATAGTGATATGGAGCATGCTGGTATAACCTGGGTATCTTCTGTATATAATTATGCATGTACAGCTGGTATAAGTTATACATCTTCTTGTATATAGTGATATGGAGCATGCTGGTATAACCTGGGTATATTCTGTATATAATTATATATGTACAGCTCGTATAAGTTATACATCTTCTTGTATATAGTAATATGGAGCATGCTGGTATATAACCTGGGTATCTTCTGTATATAATTATATATGTACAGCTCGTATAAGTTATAAATTTTCTTGTATATAGTGATATGGAGCATGCTGGTATAACCTGGGTGTCTTCTGTATATAATTATATATGTACAGCTGGTATAAGTTATACATCTTCTTATATATAGTGATATGGGGCATGCTGGTATAACCTGTATCTCCTGTATATAATTATATATGTACAGCTGGTATAAGTTATACATCCTCTTGTATATAGTGATATGGAGCATGCTAGTATAACCTGGGTATCTTCTGTATATAATTATATATGTACAGCTGGTATAAGTTATACATCTTCTTGTATATAGTGATATGGAGCATGCTGGAATAACCTGGGTATCTTCTGTATATAATTATATATGTACAGCTGGTATAAGTTATACATCTTCTTGTATATAGTGATATGGAGCATGCTGGTATAACCTGGGTATCTTCTGTATATAATTATATATGTACAGCTGGTATAAGTTATACATCTTCTTGTATATAGTGATATGGAGCATGCTGGTATAACCTGGACATCTTCTGTATATAATTATATATGTACAGCTGGTATAAGTTATACATCTTCCTGTATATAGTGATATGGAGCATGCTGGTATAACCTGGGTATCTTCTGTATATAATTATATATGTACAGCTGGTATAAGTTATACATCTTCTTCTATATAGTGATATGGAGCATGCTGGTATAACCTGGGCATCTTCTGTATATAATTATATATGTACCGCTGGTATAAGTTATACATCTTCTTGTATATAGTGATATGGAGCATGCTTGTATAACCTGGGTATCTTCTGTATATAATTATATATGTACAGCTGGTATAAGTTATACATCTTCTTGTATATAGTGATATGGAGCATGCTGGTATAACCTTGGTATGTTCTATATATAATTCTATATGTGCATGTGACATAGTGAGTCCTATAATCGTGTGCTTGATGTATCTTGGGGTTCTGCTTCTTTCCTCCCTACTAGATTTGGAGTATATGGTTTATTTTTTTTGGTGTTGCAGCTTTTGTCTTTACCCCTATGTGATATTTCAGTTGAGTTTTAGGCCGGAGTTTTTCATGTTACATAAGGGGGTTCGTTTCATTACTCTGCATAAATGTCACTTGTCCGCTGCCGCTGGAATTACATTGCTCTAGTCGCAGCTCTGGTTTTGTAAAGGGTAAAGCAATCAGCGGATACTTCTTATTTTCCCTCCCATCCCCTTTCTGTGCATTAGATACACTCTCCAGCACGGTGTATCTAACAATGCACGTTGTTGGCCCGATACATTATTGGAATCCTTCAGCCCGGCATTGATTACTTTTATATCCTCGTTTATTATAATGGAACATTAATGTATATTGAGGAGTAGAATATATTGTTCCCGGACGTATACGGCGATGTGCGTGCATGGCATCTATCTCCTTAATAACAAAGCGTCACTGATTTTGCATATATTACTAGTAAATTGCGCTAATTTGTCTTTCGCCCTGTCAGCCTACGGTCGGCGCGGCTTCGGCTAATGTGTGCTTAAACTGTGGATATTGAATGGCAGATCTGTAAGGTCTTGACCTCATATATAATACATATACAATGGCGCTGGCTTGCGGATGGAGCTATTAAGAGATTAACTGCGTAGAATGAATTTGTCATTTAGGACAACGTGTTTTATTAAACAAGTTGCTAGAATCAATACCACTTTACAATGCAGCAGATATCCTGATCCTCAGCTGTGAACAGAGCGGAGCAGCTGTGTCACGTAGCCCTGCCTCTGTCTACTCTATGAGACCTCCACATGACAACTGTCAGCTGTGAACTAAGTTGTCACCGGTCTGTGTGGTCTCCTGTCACCCAGGCCCCCCAGTGTTACAGGCAGTGTCAGTGCTTTATTATACTGACATGCACCATAGAGACGCTTGCAGATAAATAAAAAAATCTCTTATAGCGCCACGTTGAACACTATTTCATAGTGTAGAATCCATATAAATTGAGCAATTATGCAAAAAAAAAAAATTCTCTAGTCACTCACGGAGCTGCTTTCAAAATTCTGCTGGTTTCTTTAAGAAAGCGACTATGATGTAACTCTACCCTTTATTCACTCATATGATAAAATATCTTTGTTTTGACTGTTAAACGAATATCTGCTCTCCCACAGGTCACTGCGGTTCCGACAACATGAAAACAGCAGCTCTGGATGTAACTGGAGCATAAGAGGAGGCTTTTTTTTTTTTAGACCTGAGGCAAAGATTCAATTTGCAGCTCTAGCCCTGTTGATATATATATATATATATATATATATATATATATATTGCGGTCAAGGCAGATTGGCTTATTAGTGCCGCTCCCTTGTCCCCCCTTTCGCCAGCTGCGCTCTGTTATTGGACCTTATTCTAGAAATGTGCTGTCCAGAGGGGCAAAGGGGCAATAGTTACAAAGGGATCAACTCTAGGCAGCTTGGTGAGGACATTGTAATCCCAGTTATGAGTAGGGGAATAATGACAGGCCCTTGTGACCATGGGCAGGGATAAGTGACATCACCACAAATGTTTGATGATGTCACTTACTGTGAAAAAAAATCAGTTAATGAACTGGATAATTGTCGAAAACATCAGTGGAACAGCCTGGCCCTATATTGTAGACAGCTCGGGGCTCAGACTACTATATTGTCCTACAACTTAGTCTATCGTTGGCCAATACTTTTCTATAAGAAGGTGCAAATTCTTCACTTCTAGATAACGTTAAGATTAATAGATTTGTAGACAATTTGTGTCTGAATTCTCCAGTAAATTTTGCTGCATGTGCTTAAACGGTGGTCACCCAGACAGGAAGTTAAGCAGCTGCTCGGCAACCTGAGCGAACACACTCCATACTTAAGAGGGAGCTGCAAGAAGGTAAATAAATATTCATTCCACCAAGGTCTATAATACTAGTTATCTATGTTTTTAGATTTACTGCAGTGGAGTTAAAAGGGTTCTCCGGGACTAAAGCACTAATGGACTGTTCTTAGCAGAGGCCATCAATGTTTGATTAGTGGAAGTCCCATCTCCGGGACCTCTGTCAATCAGCACAATTAAGGGGTCCCGAAGGTGACCCTGCAAAAGCTCACATAATACTACAATATAGTACTGCCATACTGTGTATACTGCCATATAGTCCAAATAATACACATATTACCAATATAATACTGCCATACTGTGTATACTGCCATATAGTCCAAATAATACAAATAATATTATCATATAGTACCCAAATAATATGCAGTAAAGAAAGAACCTTCAAGAGCCCACATACTACTACGATATATTACTGCCATATAGTCCAAATAATACACATATTACCAATATAATACTGCCATACTGTGTATACTGCCATATAGTCCAAATAATACAAATAATATTATCATATAGTACCCAAATAATATGCAGTAAAGAAAGAACCTTCAAGAGCCCACATACTACTACGATATATTACTGCCATATAGTCCAAATAATACTAATATTACCAATATAATACTGCCATACTGTATATACTGCCATATAGTCCAAATAATACACATAATATTACCATATAGTGCCCACATAATATGCAGAAAATAAAGAGCCTTCAAGAGTCCACATACTACTACGATGTAGCAATGCCATATATACTGCCATATAGTCCAAATAATAAACATATGTTACCAATATAATACTGCCATACTGTATATACTGCCATATAGTCCAAATACTGAAATACACATAATATTACCATATAGTGCTCAAACAAAATGCAACACCTAAAAAATGCTCCAGAGCCGACGTGACACGGCCATATAGTTCCCATATAATGCTGCAATTCAATTCCTAAATATAATTACCATACACTGCTACATAATAAAGGGGCCCTCACGCCCCTAAAGCTGTCACTGGATACAACAAAAAAAAGGCGAAAAGATATTGAATCAGATACTTTTCTGTATTTCCCTCTGTCTCATATCCACTGCTATGTTTTAAAGGGTTATTAAGCTAAGAGATAGCCGCCCGATAAGCGCAGAACAAGGACGACAAAGCGATGGGGGATGTCTTTACAAAAGGAAAAATAAAAATTCAAATTGTCATGTTTTGCATTCAAAGGGGCATCATCTTGACAACACCTCAGGCGATCGAGATTCAGAAATAGATAAAATAGAAAAATCATTAAACACACGGCAAGTAAGAAAAGTGGGAAAAATCAAGAGCAAAGAATTCCCAAGAGGGTCCACGTTATGTCCCAAGAATGAGGGCAATGGTCCATCAGGTCAAACAGAGTACAACCCCACTTACAGATTACTGGCTGCTGGGGGCTATCACATGTTTGATTTATTTAAATAATAACTATAGGTTTGACCTGTAATAGCCGCAAAGATTATAATACTACTTTACATGGACATGAACATCTTCTGAAAAGTTCAAGAATGGAGCCCCAGAAAATGTACCCTAGAGGGCCCAACATATCAGCGAGAAGTGTTCTTATACATAAGGGGCAGTTGTATAGTAGTTATATTTTTTTTATATAGGGAGCAGTATTATAGTAGTTATATTCTTGTATATAGGGGCAGCATTATAGTAGTTATATTCTTGTATATAGGGGGCAGTATTATAGTAGTTATATTCTTGTATATAGGGGGCAGTATTATAGTGGTTATATTCTTGTATATAGGGGCAGTATTATAGTAGTTATATTCTTGTATATAGGGGCAGTATTATAGTAGTTGTATTCTTGTATATAGGAGCAGTATTATAGTAGTTATATTCTTGTATATAGGAGCTGTATTATAGTAGTTATATTCTTATACATAAGGGGCAGTTGTATAGTAGTTATATATTTTTTATATAGGGAGCAGTATTATAGTAGTTATATTCTTGTATATAGGGGCAGCATTATAGTAGTTATATTCTTGTATATAGGGGGCAGTATTATAGTAGTTATATTCTTGTATATAGGAGCAGTATTATAGTAGTTATATTCTTGTATATAGGGGCAGTATTATAGTAGTTATATTCTTGTATATAGGGGGCAGTATTATAGTAGTTATATTCTTGTATATAGGGGCAGTATTATAGTAGGTATATTCTTGTATATAGGGAGCAGTATTATAGTAGTTATATTATTGTATATAGGAGGCAGTTTTATAGTAGTTATATTCTTGTATATAGGGGGCAGTATTATAGGAGATATATTCTTGTATATAGGGAGCAGTATTATAGTAGTTATATTCTTGTATATAGGGGGCGGTATTATAGTAGTTATATTCTTGTATATAGGAGCAGTATTATAGTAGTTATATTCTTGTATATAGAGGGCAGTATTATAGTAGTTATATTATTGTATATAGGGGCAGTATTATAGTAGTTATATTCTTGTATATAGGGGGCAGTATTATAGTAGTTATATTCTTGTATATAGGGGCAGTATTATAGTAGTTATATTCTTTTATATAGGGGCAGTATTATAGTATTTATATTCTTGTATATAGGGGCAGTGTTATAGTAGTTATATTCTTGTATATAGGTGTCACGAAGGGTCTTTGGACCCACTGGGCTGTACCGCCTTGGCGGTAAGGCAGCTGGCCAACAGGGAGCAGGTGACTGTCTATAGTTCTATAGGTACCCGTGGCAGCTCATACAGCAGCAGGGCAGGCTCGGCTGGGACTAGGTAGCAGGCGGACGTCAGGCAAGGTGAATCAGGTCAGACGTGGATGCAGCACGGCACGACTTTGGCACAGCTCCGTGCTAGACCAGGAAGGTATGGATTGCTAGGAACAGGAACTGGAAACAAGTATAGGGACAGGGACTGGAACAGGAAACACACTAGGAGGCCATCACATAAACAAACTATAGAGAACACAACACGCTCAGGCATAGAACTAGGGGGCTGGACCCCGCTTATAGTCCAGGGTACTCACGGGATCCGGCAGAGGTGAGTGGACGCGAGTGCTGGCGTCTCCTGAGGAGGCGGCTGGGGCCAGCGCTTGCCGACTCGTGGCTGTGGCTGTCAGGGGGAGGTTGGAGCTGACAGCCCGCAGCCACGGACATTAAAATAGGGGGCAGTATTAAAGTAGTTGTATTCTTGTATATAGGGAGCAGTATTATAGTCAGTGGCGGATTAAGAGACCATAGGCCCTGAGCTGTTACCCAAAATTGGGCCCCCCTTCTCCACCGCCGCCCTGTAACTATTGTTAACACTTCCTTTTTGTCCAGGCATTAACAAATGGGTGTTACTACTCCCCTTGTCAAAATGCTGTGTCCCCACATACTGACAGTCTCCAACCATCGTTGACAGTATCGCACCGTGTAGGGACACAACCTCCTGACAAGGGGAATAGTAACACTTATTTGTCTATTAGTCCTGGACTGCACAAAGACTTTTTGTTAAATACAAGGATTTCCTATAATAAACATTTCAGGAGAGATGAAAGATTGTCTATAAATCTAGTGACTCACAGGTGACGATGTAGTTTTCCTCTTTTCTACTCCATCCGGTCCAGACTTCATGACAACTTTTCCCAGCCATGACCCATTTCTGCAGAATTTGCCACTCAGATGTCTTTGGCTCCTCACTTTTTCAACTTTTTCACACCTATAAACAAAGATAAAGTTATCATGGTGCCACACACTGTGCCCCTAAATATAATAGCACCAAACACTGTGCCCATGAATAAAATAGTACCAAACGCTGGGCCCCTAAATATTATAGCACCATAGACTGCGCCCCTGAATATAATTATGTCAAACACTGTAGAGTATAGCACCACATACACACAGCCCCTGTAGATAGCACCACACACAACCCCCTGTAGATAGCGCTACACACAGACCCCTGTAGATAGAGCCACACACTGACCCCTGTAAATAGCGCTACACAGCCCTCCCCCTCTGTAAATAGCGTCACAAGCCCTCCCACTCTTGTATATAGTGCTACACAGCAATCCCCCTTAGATATAGTGATACACAGCGCTCCCCCTTCTATATAGTGCTATACAGCAATCCCCATTATATATAGTGCCACATAGCGCCACCTCCCTTGTATATAGTGCTACACAGTACCTCCCCCCTTGGACCTGCAGCTCTTGTAATTGCTCAGTATAATGTCCCCCATAGCTGCCCCCACAGTATATTGCCACCCATAGCTGCTACACAGTATAATGCCCTCCATAGCTGCTTCTACACAGTATAATGCCCCCATAGCTGCTACACAGTATAATGCCCTCCATAGCTGCTTCTACACAGTATAATGCCCCCATAGCTGCTACAAAGTATAATGCCCCCATAGCTGCCTCCACACAGTATAATGTTCCCTTTAGCTGCTATCAGGGCCGGCCCTAGGATAGATGGCGCCCTGTGCGAAATGATCTTTCGGCGCCCCACCCCATCATTAAAAAAAATGCCCCATAAAATAATTATAATGCCCCTTTAGTGCCCCCATACAGTATAATAATAATATTTAATAATATATTACAACCCCTTCAAGGACACAGTATTTTGTCCTCTAATTGTGCCCACAGTATTATGCCATCTGTAGTACCCCTACACAGTATAATGTCCGCTTAGTGGCCCCCACACAGTATAGTGCCCCCCTGTAGATTTTGCCATACAGCCTCCCTGTAGACAGTGCCATAATCCCCCACCTCATTTTGTAAATCGTGCCATACAGCCCCCCACACCTCCCCCTTGTAGACAGTGCCATACAGTCCCCCACCTCCACCTTGTAGACAGTGCCATACAGTCCCCCACCTCCCCCTTGTAGACAGTGCCATACAGTCCCCCACCTCCCCCTTGTAGACAGTGCCATACTGTCCCCCACCTCCCCCTTGTAGACAGTGGCATACAGTCCCCCACCTCCACCTTGTAGACAGTGCCATACAGTCCCCCACCTCCACCTTGTAGACAGTGCCATACAGTCCCCCACCTCCCCCTTGTAGACAGTGCCATACAGTCCCCGCACCTCCCCCTTGTAGACAGTGCCCCCAAACAAAAACAAAAATTGTACTCACCTAGAACCCGTTCCCACGACGAACTGAGCTGCTCCATGACGGGACCCTGTAGCCTAGTACAGAGTTTGCCTACCTTTTCGGACTCGAGGCAGCACTGGAAAAACATCTCACGGCCCCCCTACCAAAATTTTTGGGTATTATAGTAGTTACATTCTTGTATATAGGAGCAGTATTATAGTAGTTATATTCTTGTATATAGGAGGCAGTATTATAGTAGTTATATTTTGTATATAGGGGACAGTATTATAGTAGTTATATTTTGTATATAGGGGACAGTATTATAGTAGTTATATTCTTGTATATAGGGAGCAATATTATAGTAGTTATATTCTTGTATATAGGAGCAGTATTATAGTAGTTATATTCTTGTATATAGGGGGCAGTATTATAGTAGTTATATTCTTGTATATAGGGTGCAGTATTATAGTAGTTATATTCTTGTAAATATGGGGCAGTATTATAGTAGTTATATTCTTGTATATAGTGGCAGTATTATAGTAGTTATATTCTTGTATATAGAGGCAGTATTATAGTAGTCATATTCTTGTATATAGGGGGCAGTATTATAGTAGTTATATTCTTGTATATAGGGGCAGTATTATAGTAGTTATATTCTTGTATATAGGAGCAGTATTATAGTAGTTATATTCTTGTATATAGGAGCAGTATTATAGTAGTTATATTATAGTAGTTATATTCTTGTATATAGGGGGCAGTATTATAGTAATTATATTCTTGTATATAGGGGCAGTATTATAGTAGTTATATTCTTGTATATAGGGGGCAGTATTATAGTAGTTATATTCTTGTATATAGGGGGCAGTATTATAGTAGTTATATTCTTGTATATAGGAGTAGTATTATAGTAGTTATATTCTTGTATATAGGGGGCAGTATTATAGTAGTTATATTCTTGTATATAGGAGTAGTATTATAGTAGTTATATTCTTGTATATAGGGGGCAGTATTATAGTAGTTATATTCTTGTATATAGGGGAAAATATTATAGTAGTTATATTCTTGTATATAGGGGGCAGTATTATAGTAGTTATATTCTTGTATATAGGGGGCAGTATTATAGTAGTTATATTCTTGTATATAGGAGTAGTATTATAGTAGTTATATTCTTGTATATAGGGGGCAGTATTATAGTAGTTATATTCTTGTATATAGGGGGCAGTATTATAGTAGTTATATTCTTGTATATAGGAGCATTATTATAGTAGTTATATTCTTGTATATAGGGAGCAGTATTATAATAGTTATATTCTTGTATATAGAGGGCAGTATTATAGAAGTTATATTCTTGTATATAGGGGCAGTATTATAGTAGTTATATTCTTGTATATAGGAGGCAGTATTATAGTAGTTATATTCTTGTATATAGGGGCAGTATTATAGTAGTTATATTCTTGTATATAGGGGGCAGTATTATAGTAGTTATATTCTTGTATATAAGGGGCAGTATTATAGTAGTTATATTCTTGTATATAGGGGGCAGTATTATAGTAGTTATATTCTTGTCCATAGGAGAGGATAGACGTGTGCTTGTGAGCTCCCTGTTAGGACTATGCATGGCTTCTGACCCAGGTGGAGGTGAGGGGTCCTGGGCTGATGATCCTGGGTAAGCCCAGAGTCTGGAGTTTGGCCTGCAGCATGGAGATGGTGGAGGTGATGATCTGGAAATGGTGGCTGGTGAGTCAACTGAATCTCATGATGTTGGTGAATTGTGCACAAAAATAACAAAGACAAATATCTTTAAAATGGAAATGCAAGTTCGCAAGTTGAGAACTGAAATTAACCAAGAGACTGATCCAAAGGCAAAGCTGATGAAATGTGAGTGTCTGGATGTTTGCTCACGTGAGCTGGTGATATTAAAGGAGAGATTGCAGAAAGAATCATGCACAGTCCCAAAATAAAGAACTGGGCAATTGAGAACAAAAGGGAGACCAGAGCCCAAACTGTGAAGAGAAAAAATATCATTGCAAAAAAAGACACTGACTATAAGACTGTGTATAATATTGTGGAGCAGGGAAACCCTGGAAGATATGAGTGTGCAGTGGCTGGAGGATCACATCTCTCATCATGTGTGGGGTCTGTGCAATCAGCCAACACAAATGCTGCTAAAGCTGCAGAGAAATGTGTGCTAGCTGATGAGGGGTTAACTGCAGTAGACTCTATGTGCAGCACTGATGAAGTGAATGCGAGTGGCACTTCTGTGAGTGAGCAAGAAAGTGCCTCATGTCCTGATATTATAAGTGAGACCTCGCTCAGCGCGGTGATTGACAGTCTGATATCTGATGAACCAGCGGCACAGGCTGAGGCGGACATTGCAGACCCTGTTCTGGAGGTTCAGCCGTACGCAGTGTCAGTGAATGGAGTGCAGGTTACACAGCGATCAGGAGCAGACACAGGATGATCTGGAGTACAATCAGCTGAGGAGAGGTCCAGTCCTGACCCACCTGCTGACAGACCTCAGTACAGGAGACTGTTCTCCAGCGTCACAAGACCGACTAACCCCACACCTCAGAGGAGGAACGCGGTCAGAATCAGGTACTCGGGACCAGAGGAAAACCTCCCCTCCAGAATCTACATTGGGAAAGTTTTGTTGAAGGAGTTTATGAAGTTTAAAGCTTCTGAGGTGTTCGCTCTGATCCACGTTCCCTCCAGCAGGAATTATGACATCAGTTTCAAGCTGCAATATAGTCTAGACTTGTTCTGGAGTATTTTTAATGATACAAAGGAGCACGCGATGTGGGAGCATCTACATGTCATCCAGCTGACTAAACCCCAGGTAGTCACCGCCACCGTCCTGTTCCAGTCTGAGGTGGTGGCTCTGGCAGATTTGCAGCACTGGTTGAGCAGATATTGTGAGGTGAAGAGACTGCCAACAAAGATTTATGATGAGGAGGAGATCTGGAATGGAGGATATTCTGTCAAGATCCAGCTGGTTCAGGAGAATGGAGTGACCAGACATCTGCCGTACTCCTTCTACCTGGGCTCGGAGAGAGGCGTATGTTACTACCCTGGTCAACCGCGACTGTGCCATAGATGTGGGGGCAGACACCTGGCATTCAACTGTTCCCGTATTAAGTGCTCACTATGTGGTCAGTTTGGGCATGTGAAGGACGATTGTACAGGACCCGTCATCTGTAACCTGTGCTTAGGACCTGGACATACATTCCGGGAGTGTCCGCATGCAGAACATAATAAAGAGGAGACCTTTAAAGAAGCCATGGAGGAAGAGCAGGAGGATGTCTCCATATGTGTAGATACAACCCCAGAACCTGGAAGTCCCAGCGAGGATGTGAGCCAAAGTACCAGAGACCCTGCTCCAGAGACGAATGTCCCATCTGTGGATGCTGCACAAGTGTCACCAGCCACTGAAAATAGAGGTCATGCTAAAAGCAAAATATCCAGTCATTCTATCACCAAAGCATCTAAACATCTGCCCAACACCATTAAGGAACCAGCTGAGCCAGTCGCAGCGACCAGTAAGGAACCAGCTGAGCCAGTCGCAGCGACCAGTAAGGAACCAGCTGAGCCAGTCGCAGCGACCAGTAAGGAACCAGCTGAGCCAGTCGCAGCGACCAGTAAGGAACCAGCTGATCCAGCCGCAGCGACCAGTAAGGAACCAGCTGATCCAGCCGCAGCAGCCAGTAAAAAAACAGCTGGGCCAGCCGCAGCTACCAGTAAAAAAAAAGATGATCCAGCCGCAGCGACCAGTAAAAAACCAGCTGATCCAGCCGCAGCGACCAGTATGGATGAGGAGGGATTTCAGACGGTCAAAAGGAGAAGTAAAACAGATGATTCTTCTAGGAAAAAAATCACTGCTGCAAAGAAATCACCGGAGTCTCCAGTGCTGGCGATAACTGGGGGACGTTACTGTGCGCTGGGGGAAGTTGAACAGGAAGAAGAAGCAGAGATGGAGCAAGCCTCCTCACACAACCCAGACGACGAACCTCAGGTTGAAGACGCTGACCCCCCAATGTCCACCAAAAGATGGGGTGTTACAGGACATAGTAGTGGAAGAAGGAAAAAAAGGAGGAAAGACATGTAACCAGGATGAGGCTGAAAATCACCTCCTATTAATGTGAACAGTGTGAAGAATAGGAGCAGGCGGCGGGCGATATTCCAGCGTCTGTCTGACAACAAAACCAATGTCCTCTTTATACAAGAGACTTATCCACAGAGTAATGTCCCTGCTGTGTCCCTGCAGTCACCACATCTAGTGGGACAGTGAAACTCTCAGCTGCTGTATGGAGACTTCTACCCCGAACTCCGTTTATATCATAGAGGTTCACTATATGTCATAAATGTGGTGACCGTGTACCCTCTGTGGTGTGCGCGATGCTGCTTGGTCACCAATAAAGAAGAACTCTCCTGTAATACTGTCTAGAATAATATCATGGAAAATAGTTGAAACAATCTATACTGGCGCAATATTCATATATTATGGTTTGTTTAATGATTGTGATGTTATTAAGAGACATACGTTTATTTTATTTATCTGTTATGAGTGTATTGCAAAGGTATTGTAATATTTTGTTGCAAGTTTTCAAATAAAAAAGATAATTATAGTAGTTATATTCTTGTATATAGGGGGCAGTATTATAGTAGTTATATTCTTGTATATAGGAGCAGTATTATAGTAGTTATATTCTTGTATATAGGAGCAGTATTATAGTAGTTATATTCTTGTATATAGGAGCAGTATTATAGTAGTTATATTCTTGTATATAGGAGCAGTATTATAGTAGTTATATTCTTGTATATAGGAGCAGTATTATAGTAGTTATATTCTTGTATATAGGAGCAGTATTATAGTAGTTATATTCTTGTATATAGGAGGCAGTATTATAGTAGTTATATTCTTGTATATAGGGAGCAGTATTATAGTAGTTATATGCTTGTATATAGGAGCAGTATTATAGTAGTTATATTCTTGTATATAGGGGGCAGTATTATAGTAGTTATATTCTTGTATATAGGGGGCAGTATTATAGTAGTTATATTCTTGTATATAGGGGCAGTATTATAGTAGTTATATTCTTGTATATAGGAGGCAGTATTATAGTAGTTATATTCTTGTATATAGGGGGCAGTATTATAGTAGTTATATTCTTGTATATAGGAGGCAGTATTATAGTAGTTATATTCTTGTATATAGGGGCAGTATTATAGTAGTTATATTCTTGTATATAGGAGGCAGTATTATAGTAGTTATATTCTTGTATATAGGAGGCAGTATTATAGTAGTTATATTCTTGTATATAGGGGCAGTATTATAGTAGTTATATTCTTGTATATAGGAGGCAGTATTATAGTAGTTATATTCTTGTATATAAGGGGCAGTATTATAGTAGTTATATTCTTGTATATAAGGGGCAGTATTATAGTAGTTATATTCTTGTATATAGGGGGCAGTATTATAGTAGTTATATTCTTGTATATAAGGGGCAGTATTATAGTAGTTACATTCTTGTATATAGGGGAGCAGTATTATAGTAGTTATATTCCTGTATATATGAGGCAGTATTATAGTAGTTATATTCTTGTATATATGAGGCAGTATTATAGTAGTTATATTCTTGTATATAGGAGCAGTATTATAGTAGTTATATTCTTGTATATAGAAGGCAGTATTATAGTAGTTATATTCTTGTATATAGGAGGCAGTATTATAGTAGTTATATTCTTGTATATAGGAGCAGTATTATAGTAGTTATATTCTTGTATATGGGGGCAGTATTATAGTAGTTATATTCTTGTATATTGGGGCAGTATTATAGTAGTTATATTCTTGTATATAGGAGCAGTATTATAGTAGTTATATTCTTGTATATAGGGGGCAGTATAATAGTAGTTATATTCTTGTATATAGGGGGCAGTATCATAGTAGTTATATTCTTGTATATAGGGGTAGTATTACAGTAGTTATATTCTTGTATATAGAGGCAGTATTATAGTAGTTATATTCTTGTATATAGGGGGCAGTATTATAGTAGTTATATTCTTGTATATAGGGAGCAGTATTATAGTAGTTATATTCTTGTATATAGGGAGCAGTATTATAGTAGTTATTTTCTTGTATATAGGAGCAGTATTATATTAGTTATAATCTTGTATATAGGAGCTGTATTAGGGCATGTTCAGACGTGGCGGAATTGCTATGGAATTCCGCTGCGGACAGTACGCACTGGAGATCTGCAGCGGACAGTCTGTCCATTGGTTTCCACACCTTTTTAGTTATCTTCGTGCAGACGTTGCAGACAACTCCGCTGCAGACCATAGGATGCGGTGCGGAATTTGGTGTCCGCAGCATACACTGGCTGTTGCGGACTTGTGGCAGAATTTCTCCTTTGACTTCAATGGAGTTTCAAAATTACGCAATGAAATCCTCAGATGTTATGTGTGTTGCGTTACGGATTGCTTTCAGGAACAGGATATTTCTTCATTCTGGCTGGACCTATGTGTTTCGAGGTCTATAGCCAGACTGCGATGGAATGTTTGAAAGACAGCAGGAAGTACTCTTCACCTGAATATGCAACGACTAATCCGCAGCATTTTACTTCACATTTTAACCAAATCCACAACGGAATCTGCAACGCAGATTATGTGCGGCATTGATGCGGACAGTGTCTGCAGAATTCCGCCACGTCTGATCATGCCCTTAGGGCATGACCACACGTGGCGGAATTGCTCTGGAATTCCGCTGCGGTCAGTCCGCAGTGGAAATCCGCAGCGTACACGTTTCTCCATTGCCTTCCACAACTTTTTAGTTGGGTTCGTTTACATGTTGCGGACAATTCCGCTGCGGAGCAGAATTTGGTGTCCGCAGCATACACTGACTGTTGCGGACGTGTAGCGGACTCATTGCGGAATTTCTCCATTGACTTCAATTGAGAGTCAAAATTCCCCAATGAAGTCCGCAGATGTAATGTAGATGTTATGTGTGCTGCGGAGCGTATTGGTTTTACGAACATGACATTTCTTCCTTCTGGCTGGACCTATGTGTATTTCTAGGTCTACAGCCAGACTGAGGAAGTCAATGGGGCTCCCGTAATTACGTCAGTAAATAGTCACTGTCCAGGGTGCTGAAAGAGTTAAGCGATCGGCAGTAAATGTTTCTGCACCCTGGACAGTGACTACCGATCCCAATATACAGCAACCTGTAAAAAAAAATAGAAGTTCATACTTAGCGAGTACTCCCTGCTTCTGTCTCCAGTCCGGCCTCCCAGGATGACGTTTCAGTCTAAGTGACGGCTGCAGCCAATCACAGGCCAATCACAGGCTGCAGCCAATCACAGGCCAATCACAGGCTGCAGCCAATCACATGCCAATCACAGGCTGCAGCGGTTACATGGACTGCCGCGTCATCCAGGGAGGTCGGGCTGGATGGCGAAAGAGGGACGCGTCACCAAGACAATGGCCGGTAAGTATGAAATTCTTTTTACTCTTACTAGGGAAAGGGCTGTCCCTTCTCTCTATCCTGCACTGATAGAGAGAAGGGAAGTACTTTCACCTCAATACGCAACGGCCAGTCCGCATCAATTTAATGCCCAAAAGCAGATTCTGTGCGGCATTGATGCGGACAGTGGCGGAAGAAATATGCCACGTCTGGGCATGCCCTTATAGTATGTTCTTGTACATAGGGGGCAGTATGACAGTAGTTATATTTTTTAACATGGATTCTCTTCATTGTCACATACATATGGCACCAATAGTTAAAGTGCAAGCTTTGTGATATAGGGTGTAAGTGACTCTCAGTCCGCTCCCCCCTGTCCTGTACACAGTCAGATGTGTAGGTGGACTCAGGAAGTAGCCGGTTGATGTCGCAGATACACCGCAGGGCTTGTAGGCTTTGGGGCTAGTCACAACTTGGACTACTGCCACCCCTATAGCTGCGACCCGGCACACAGAATACATAATCCTTGCTGCATCTTCAGACATGATGTGAGGGACGGAATAAAGAAAGGAATTTGGCAAAATCTGTCTTTTAAAATGTCACTGTTATTAATATCAGCATTTACTGAGCCTGACCCTTGATATACGTCGTCCTTTCTGCCTCTTATACTTTAATTGAATATTTCTGCTTACTACAGATCCGTCTGTTTTGTATTACAGTCATCCACTTTGATATCACGGCAGAAGGACGGATAATCAGCGCCGTTCTCCTCCATCGGATTTGGAGAGTGGGATTTGAGATGTATAATTAGTTGCCCTGTGATCTCAGATCAAACAGACAAGTGCATCATTACTGGAGCGAGAACAGGCCGAGGGTTCTTCTCCAATTATACAGAAAGATTCACTTTTACATTCCTTACAATTTTGAGGAATATCGTGTTCTTCGAGAGAGCGAGAGCGGCCTGTAAGAGAAGAGCGCAAGCAGCTTGACAGTTCTGCTGATGGTGTGCGGGTGGTCGGATCAGAAAACCAAACATCTCAGGGATTCTGGTCACATCATTTTCCGTCTCAGAATTCAGCTATTTAACCAGTTCATGACCAGATACTATTTACCATTGTGTTCTAGTTGAGTGATTATTACGTCTTTTTATTTAAAGTGACACTTTCATGAACCACCGGCCACATCTGCCGAAATTTGCAATCGCCAGAGAGGGCAGTCCAGTTGGCTTGGCAAACATAAAGGCACAGTTCTGTAGGAGCAGGTTTAGGTGTCGTCCAACTGGACCGCCTTGTTTGGCGCAGCCTCTCACGGCCAGGTATGCGGTGAGTAGCTTGTGATTGTGTCAATTTAAATAGAAATATGAAACAAAACATTTAAGATGTCAATTCAATTTTTTTGTTTTACAGTTTTTCAACTTTGAACCCCTATTAGGCCATGTTCACACGTGGAAGAATTTTTCCGCTGCAAATGTTGGTGCAGATTTGGGGCAATTACGCAACGAATCTGCAGCAACATTTGCATATTTGACAGGTAATTCAGACGTTGCGGATATCACAGCGGACTTGCCACAGATTTCAGTTTTTGCATTCCAGAGGCTGAAATACGCAGTGAAATTCCGCTGCTTCTCCGCAATGGAAAGAGCTGCTGCAGAGGGAAAATTTTGCACCGCAGCCTGATTTCCGCACAGTTATTTTCCTGCAACATCTGAACTAAAGCAGATAGACCGTCCTGTGACCTCCTTAATGTTTGTAGGTAAAGGTAGAGTAGGTGCACGTGGGATCAGCCTCTATGGTCTTTTTACAGCTACTTGTTCTTTCATCCTCGTGTATTGATGACAAATACTAATTCTGGCCATAAACATTACATACATGCCGGCTGAACGTCAGGATCCGCAAGCCATTGAATGGTTCATGGGGGCAGCCCGAAAACTGCTGTTAAGGAAAATACAATGGGGAGATTTACTAAACAAAATGCGCCAGAATTCTGGTGGAAATTACGCCAAAAAAGTATAACACATGCCATGCAGCAAATTTATGATGCATAATTTGCATGCACCATTTTTTCCCGCAAAATACTGATGTAAAAAATGCCAGCCAAGGTGGTAATAAAATAAAATAAAAAGTGTCTGATGAATTGCGCCAAATTCATGATACAACGTGAACCCCTGTAATAGATTTGACACAATTTCTGCCTTTCTGGCCTTAATTTCAGGGAGTTACTAAATAAATCTCCTAAAAGATCTTATGTGTATGGCAACCACATGTTAAACTTCTCCGAACCATCGCTGAGCTGGTGGGGAGAGACAGGGGGTCTGGGGACTCCGAATGATCTAATAGGGGATCGGTAATGAAAGGTAATGGCTGGACTACCCCTTTAACTAGTGGTCTCTGAGCGCCTATTGGACCAGGGTAAGCTGAAGTGGCTAAAAGTTGCTGAGAGACTGGACCCACCCGCAGTTGTACAAGGGTCCTGCACGCTGGGGGCGCACTACACAAGCAAGTGCTCTGTACTGTCTATTAGATCACGTCAGGGAGTGTGCTCATTCCCATCCATGGCTCACAATTACTGGGGCATTAGAACACAGGTGAGGGATTTTTTGGGCACTATATTTGGTCATGAAATTGACAGTCGGAAAAAAGGGGCCCCATATACAGTATTGTTCTTGGACAGGGGCCCCCTGTGGTCACTGTCCAGCCCTGCTTCAGTTGTACCCACTTGTACCTGTTAGTTCCCACCAGTTTATTTCTTTAGGGGCATCTTGTACAGAGGAATCCATGGAAGTTATACATACAGACTGATATAGTTATAACTATAATGGGGCTCACTCCTGGTGCATGTCACATCATCTCATCACAGTCCCTACTGTCCCATAGTGGAAAGGAGGGCATTATGACGATAGGACCTGCGAGGGGGTAGCCCTGGGCAGAAGCTACCCTGAGCCCCCTTTTATAAGCCCCCATTGCAGCAGTCTTGGTAGCTAATATGGAACATACTCCCTGGATCTAGTAGAGATTCATGCTCCAGACTCCCTTGCCTTTGCACAGGGGAAATTAAAACAATTATTGTATATTAAACTGATCACAAGCCCCAAGTTTCACCGGTTTGCAATTTAATCTAATCACGACAGCCATGCGGTTTCTAATTCCTGATGAAGCCAATTATCCTATCTAGACCTATATCTCATGGTCTATTGGAAGGAGCCATTTACAGGCAGGGAGAACATAAAAATCGAAACAATTCTGGACGAATCCAAGTACAGATGTAGCCAGTTTTATCTTGACTCTGACAACTTGCTGCAGCGTGATATCACACAACACAAGCCATTGAAAAAGTCAAGTTAAAGGGGTTGTCTACTACCGGACAACTGATGACCTATCCACTGTATAGGTCATCAGTATATCACCGGTGCGGGTCTGACACCCGGGCCCCGCACCAATCAGCTGCTCCGGCTGCCTATGGGCACCGTATGTCATTGTACAGTATGCAATGTACGGAGCCGGAAGCAGTTGGCTCCGTACTCTGCATAGCGGACGTGTTGCAGAACTGCAGCTCTGCTCCTATTCACTTGAATACTGCAGCTCGTCCGCTATTCCATGACCGGGGCCATCTGCTTCCGTCATAGACGTCCGGTGCCAGAAGGCAGCTGATCGGTGTGGGTTCCGGGTGTCGGACCCTCACCGATCATATAGTGATGAGCTATCTGGTGGATAGGTCATCAGTTGTCCGGTAGTGGACAACCCCTTTAAGGTTTCTTGCCACTGTGTATTTAATGCCTTCAAAGTCAAGATAAAGATGGCTACATCTGTACTAATGGATACTAGCGTGAGAATAGATCTTTCTATAGGAGAAGCTATTAGTAGCAGGTTTTCTATAAATCACATTCTGCGTGTCTCACAAGTAACACAGTAAAGTCTAATGAATACATAGCAGAGTGATTAACATGCTTTACTAATTACGTCCTATTTACCGTCTGCCGTTCCAGCAGCAATTACAGAGAGCGCATTTCTGTGCATCCACGCCGACTTCCAGGCGTCACTTAACCCTTGCCGCGAGGACTGGTAATTTCCGTGACACTGGTGGAAATTTTTTCAGTCTCAGGATCGGCTCATGTGTCAATCAAGGGGAAACGTGTCTTTGAACTTTTCACAGCCGAAGGGTTTTCAGATATGAAATGGCCCCGTAATAAGTTTGCATTGAAATGACATTACTATAGAGCCGGTCATGCGGCCGGTGATTGGCGGAGCTGATCGCTTTTCATGCCCATTTGCTTTGGTAAAGAAATAAGAAAAGGTCCTTTAGTTGTTTAGAAATAAAGATGCTAATGTTCAAAATGCTGTGCAATTTAGGAGAATGAGCAGATAGAAGCAATATTGAGACTCCTCTTATTATACAGCGGTATAGATGGGTGGCAATCGCGCCGCAAGTTTTCTAGGAACATTTCTTAGAGGATCTGTCCCCTCTCCTGACACGTCTGTATTAATAAATACTTGTATTCCCCTTAAAATCACAATTCTGGAGCATCCTTTCTTAGAATTCTGTGTTGTGTTTATTCCTCTGTTATTCCTCTTAGAAATACTTGAATAAATTGACAACTGGGTGTAACCATTCCCCTAGGTTTAGAAAGTATCGTTTGTAATTGGATTGAGAATTGGCTCAAGGACCGTATCCAGAGAGTTGTGGTCAATGATTCCTTCTCTGAATGGTCCCCGGTAATAAGTGGTGACCCCAGGGTTCAGTGCTGGGACCACTATTATTCAACTTATTTATTAATGATATAGAGGAAGGGATTAATAGCACTATTTCTATTTTTGCAGATGACACCAAGCTATGTAATATAGTTCAGTCTATGGAAGATGCTCATGAATTACAGGCGGATTTAACCCCTTCCCGCTCCTTGACGTACTATTACGTCATGGCAGCTGTATCGTTCGCGCTCCATGCCGTAATAGTACGTCTCGGGAATAACGGCCGTTTCGGCCGTCCTCCCGACACATACAGGAGCTGTGACGCTGCTGTCTTGTTCAGCAGCTGTCACAGCTCCTACAGCGGGGACCGATCGCTGTGTCCCCGCTGATTAACCCCTTAAAAGCCGCGTTCTATAGAGATCGCGGCTTTTTAGGGGTTAAGCTGCCATCGCCGGCCTGCTACGCGATAGCGGCCGGCGATGGTGACTATGGCAACCGGACACCAAACAATGGCGTCCGGCTATGCCATAGACGGAAGCCTAGTGGGTCCTGACAACGTCAGGACCCACTATGCTTGCTGTCAGTGAGTAGCTGACAGTTCTAATACACTGCACTACGCATGTAGTGCAGTGTATTAGAATAGCGATCAGAGCCTCCTGCCCTCATGTCCCCAAGTGGGACAAAGTAATAAAGTAAAAAAAAAGTTAAAAAAAGATGTGTAAAAATAAGAAAATAAAAGATTTAAAAGTATTAAAAGTAAAAATCCCACCTTTTCCCTTATCAGTCCTTTATTATTAATAAAAATATATAAACAAACAAATAAACTATACATAATTGGTATCGCCGCGTCCGTAACGACCTGATCTACAAAATTATTTCATTATTTATCCCGTGCGGTGAACGCCGTAAAATAAAATAATAATAAACCGAACCACAATCACAATTCTTTGGTCACTTCACCTCCCAAAAAATGGAATAAAAAGAGATCAAAAAGTCGCATGTACCGAAAAATGGTCCTGATCGAAACTACAGTTCGTTACGCAAAAAATAAGTCCTCGCACGGCTTTATTGATTGAAAAATAAAAACGTTCTGGCTCTTAGAATAAGGGAACACAAAAAGTGAATGATTGTTTACAAAACGTATTTTATTGTGCAAACACCATAAAACATAAAAAAAAACTATAAACATCTGGTATCGCCGTAATCGTATCGCCCCGCAGAATAAAGTGAATATGTCATTTATAGCGCACGGTGCACGCAGTAAAAAAAAAAGAAAAAAAAAACAATAGTAGAATTGCTGTTTTTTAGTCACCACGCCACCTAAAAATAGAATAAAAACTGATCAAAAAGTCACATGCACCCCAAGAAAACTACAATGGATTCCTCAAGGGGTCTAGTTTCCAAATTGGGGTCACTTTTGGGGGGTTCCCAATGTTTTGGCACCACAAGACCTCTTCAAACCGGACATGGTGCCTAATAAAAAAGAGGCCTCAAAATCCACTAGGTGCTCCTTTGCTTCGGAGGCCGGCGCTTCAGTCCATTACCGCACTAGGGCCACATGTGGGATATTTCTCTAAACTGCAGAATCTGGGCAATACGTATTAAGTTGCGTTTCACTGATAAATCCTTTTGTGTTATAAAAAAAAATGGTATAAAGAGGATTTTCTGACAAAAAAAAAATGTAAATTTCACCTCTACTTTGCTCTAAATTTTTGTGAAACACCTAAAGGGTTCATAAACTTTCTAAATGCTGTTGTGAATACTTTGAGGGGTCTAGTTTCTAAAATGGGGTATTTGATAGGGGTTTCTAATATATGGGCCCTTCAAAGCAACTTCAGAACTGAACTGGAACCTAAAAAAATAAATAAATGAGGCAATACTTCGCTTCTTACATTATACTGATAATGAGCCGTGCCCACCCCGAGATGACCCCAGTTTTGACCGTTTGTATAAACGGAGACCCCTATTAGACCGTTCCAGTGCCCGGTTTTCCCAAGCATACACCCCCGAGAAGTGTTTTTCTATTGATGAGTCCCTGGTACATTTTAAAGGGAGGGTTCAATTCCGCGAGTACCTGCCGGGTAAGAGGGCAAGGTATGGCGTGAAGATGTATAAGCTGTGAGAGTGTATCAGGGTATACCTACAGGTTTAGGATATATGAAGGAAAGGCCACCCCCAAACCAGACTGCATCCTGGACTACAATAGGTACATGGGAGGGATGGACTTGTAAGATCAAGCCCTGAAGCCCTACAGCGCCATGCGGTGTGGTATAAGAAGCTGGCCGGGCACATCATACAGATGGCATTGTACAATGCGTACATGCTACGTCGATGTGCAGGCCAGACGGGAACTTTCCTGGAATTTCAAGAGGTGATTATCAAGAACCTAATCTTTAGGGACCAAGAAGGGGGGGCACCCAGTACTTCTGGAAGCGAGCCCACACGCATCGTACCAGGGCAACACTTTCCAGGAGAAGTTCCCCAAACTGGCAAGAAGGGAAAAAGTCAAAAGAGGTGCAAAGTCTGCTATAAGAGGGGGATAAGGGATGACACAATATATCGATGTGACACGTGTCCCGAATAACCAGAGCTCTGTATGAAAGTGTTTTAAAATTTATCATACATCCCTTGGTTTATAATTTACCCCAATTTTACTTACCCTGATGCACTCCCCACAGCTTATCCCCCCTCGTCTTTCCCCTCTGGGCCCTGCTGTGTGTCCAGGCAGCTGATAACAGCCACATGTAGGGTATTGCCATACCCGGGAGAACCCACATTACAGTTTATGGGGTGTAGGTCTCCGGTCAAAATGCTCACTACACCTCTAGATGAATGCCTTAAGGGTGTAGTTTTTAAAACGGGGTCACTTCTTGCGGGTTTCAACTGTACTGGTACCTCAGGGGCTTCTGCATACATGACTTCGCACTAGAAAATCCCCAGTAGGCCAAATGGTGGTCCTTTCCCTCTGAGCCCTCCCATGGGCCCAAACGGCAGTTTATCACAACAAATGGGGTATTGCGGCACTCAGAACAAATTGCGCAACAGAATGGGGTATTTTGTTTCTTGTGAAAATAAGAAATTTTCAGCCAAAACTACATATTATTTGAAAAAAATAATTTTGTTTTCATTCCCAGCCCAATTCAAATAAGTTCTGTGAAAAAACTATGGGGTCAAAATGGTCACAACACCCATAAATTAATTCCTTGAGGGGTGTAGTTTCCAAAATGGGGTGACTTCTGGTGGGTTTCCATTGCTTTGATACCTCTGGGGCTCTGCAAATGCGACATGGCACCCGAAAACAAATCCAGCAAAATCTGTACTCCAAAGAACACACAGCGCTCCTTTCCTTCTGAGCCCTCCCATGGGCCCAAACGGCAGTTTATCACCACAAATGGGGTATTGCCGCACTCAGGACAAATTGGGCAACAAAATGGAGTATTTTATTTCTTGTGAAAATAAGAATTTTTGAGCTAAAATGACATATTATTGGAAAAAATATATATTTTTTAAATTCCCAGCCCAATTCAAATAAGTTCTGTGAAGAAACTATGGAGTCTAAATGGTCACATTACCCATAAATGAATTCCTTGAGGGGTGTAGTTTCCAAAATGGGGTCACTTCTGGTGCGTTTCCATTGCTTTGATACCTCTGGGGCTCTGCAAATGCGACATGGCACCCGAAAACCAAACCAGCAAAATCTGTACTCCAAAGAACACACAGCGCTCCTTCCCTTCTGAGGCCTCCCATGGGCCCAAACGGCAGTTTATTGCCACAAATGGGGTATTGATGCACTCAGGAGAAATTGGGCAACAAAATTGAGTATTTTGTTCCCTGTGAAAATAAGAAATTTTGGTAAAAAATTACATCTTATTGGAAAAAATGTCATTTTTTTAATGTCACAGCCCAATTGAAATAGGTGCTGTGAAAAAACTGTGTGGTCAAAATGCTAACAACAACCATAAATGAATTCCTTGAGGGGTGTAGTTTCCAAAATGTGGTCACTTTTGGTGGGTTTCCATTGCTTTGATACCTCTGAGGCTCTGCAAATGCGACATGGCACCCGAAAACCAATCCAACAAAATCTGGACTCCAACAAACATATAGCGCTCCTTTCCTTCTGAGCCCTCCCATGGGCCCAAACAGCAGTTTATCACCACAAATGGGGTATTGCCACACTAAGGACAAATTGGGCAACAAAATGGGGTATTTTGTTCCCTGTGAAATTAAGAAATTTTGATCACAAATTACATTTTATTGGAAAAAATGACATTTTTTTCATTTCAGAGCCCAATTCAAATACGTGCTGTGAAAAAACTGTGCGGTCAAAATGGTAACAACAACCCTAAATGAATTCCTTGAGGGGTGTAGTTTCCAAAATGGGGTCACTATTGGGGGATTCCTACTGTTTTGACACCTCAACACCTCTTCAAACCTGGCATGCTGCCTAAAATATATTCTAATAAAAAAGAGGACTCCAAATGCACTAGGTGCTTCTTTGCTTCTAGGGCTTGTGTTTTAGTCCACGAGCGCAGTAGGGCCACATGTGGGACATTTCTAAAAACTGCAGAATCTGGACAATACATATATAGTAGTGTTTCTCTGGTAAAACCTTCTATGTTACAGGAAAAAAAATGAATAAAATTGAAATTCAGCAAGAAAAATGAAATTTGCAAATTTCACCTCCACTTTGCTTTAATTCCTGTGAAATGCCTGAAGGGTTAAAAAACTTTCTAACTGCTGTTTTGAATACTTTGAGGGGTCTAGTTTTTAAAATGGGGTGTTTTATCAGGGTTTCTAAGACATAGGCCCCACAAAGCCACTTCATAACTCAAGAGGTACCTTAAAAAAAAGGCTTTTGAAATTTTCTTAAAAATATGAGAAATTGCTGTTTATGTTCTAAGCCTTGTAACGTCCAAGAAAAATAAAAGAATGTTCAAAAAACGATGCCAATCTAAAGTAGACATATGGGAAATGTGAACTAGTAACTATTTTGGGTGGTATAACCGTCTGTTTTACAAGCAGATGCATTTAAATTCTGAAAAATGCAATTTTTTCAAAATTTTCTCTAAATTTTGCAATTTTTCACCAATAAACACTGAATATATCGACCAAATTTTACCACGAACATGAAGCCCAATGTGTCACGAGAAAACAATCTCAGAATCGCTTGGGTAGGTTTAAGCATTCCGACGTAATTACCACATAAAGTGAAATATGTGAGATTTGAAAAATGGGCTCTGAGCCTTAAGGCCAAAACTAGGCTGCGTCCTTAAGGGGTTAAACAAACTAAGTGTTTGGGCGTCCACTTGGCAGATGAAGTTTAATGTAGATAAATGTAAAGTTATGCATTTGGGTACCAACAACCTGCATGCATCATATGTCCTAGGGGGAGTTACACTGGGGGAGTCACTTGTTGAGAAGGATCTGGGTGTAATAATCTGCAGGCATATGTCCTAGGGGGCGCTACACTCGGGGGGGTCACTTATTGAGAAGGATCTGGGTGTAATAATCTGCAGCATCATATGTCCTAGGGGGAGCTACACTGTGGGATTCACTTGTTGAGAAGGATCTGGGTGTACTTGTAAATCATAAACTAAATAACAGCACAATGTCAATCAGCTGCTTCTAAGGCCAGCAGGATATTGTCGTGTATTAAAAGAGGCCTAGACTGCGGGACAGGGATGTAATATTACCACTTTACAAAGCATTAGTGAGGC